>NC_059427.1:4809931-4902431 GCF_021028975.2 Sphaerodactylus townsendi
CTACAGTTCCCATCATGCTGGCAGGGGATGATGGGAACTGTAGTCCATAACATCTGGAGGGCCACGAGTTTGACACCTATGCCAGAAGGGAAAAGCTTCCTCCAAACCGTGGCCCCTCCACTGTGGGTCAAAACGCAGCCTCTCCTTCTAGCTACAGTCTACTGATACTGCCAAGTCCAATTCTTCTTTGCAAGTGGGTTGGCTCCTGAAGACTCCAAGGGCTTGGTGAACAGGATTCAACATGATGAAGGTTTCCAGGAGAACTCTCACCCATTACAACCACACAAAAAGAAACCCTGAAACAATAAACTCCAACATTTACAACATAGCAAAAATAAACAACTCCCTTCCCACTAGTTCCCAACAACATTGCAGTTACCTTAACAAGGTGTTAAGGGCTTATAACAAATCAAGGTCCGAGTCAGGTAGCCCTGCCTCCTCCAAACTACATGAGCTCTGCAGCCTCCTGCTGCTTTGAGTCTCCACCCCTTTCTGGGTCAACCCATTCTGAGCATGGGGGTGACACCCACTGGACCTGTGCTGGGGAGAACTGGCGGGCTGGATCGGGGCGGGGGGGGGGGGGTAGGCAGGAAAGGTAGCATTTTCCAGGGCCAGAGATCAAGTGAGGGTAGGACGGAGGGAGGATCTCCCCTCCCCAGATGTTTCTGGTCTCCTCTCGCTCATCTCTCCTTGCGCCTTCCCCTCTCCAAGCAAACCCAAATCCCGTTTTGCAAAGGGAGCGTGTAGTGGGCTATGTTTTTATTATTCAGGCTGGTCGGGGGATAGTTTGGGAGATGCTCCCTCCCCTCCGCCCCACGGAAAGGAAAGCCACAGAGCATGGAATAGAGAGGCCTCCAGGGAAGGGGGCGGGGAGCCCATTTCCTTTCAATTCGGTCTCCCGAGATGGAGAAGGCGCCTTTGTAGCCCCGCCAGCCAGTCCTTCCGGAGTGAGTCGAGAGGGAAGGGAAGGGAAGGGGGGAACAAAGCTTGGAAATGTGGGGTGGGTAGAAGGGGCCATCAGAGGTGGTCCCCAATACAGGAGCTAACCCAGTGCAAAGCGGGGGGGGGGGGCAGGGACGGCGGCTCCCTCTGGAGTTCCCCTTCCCCCTCCACAAAGGGGGGGGGGGGGGGGGCTGAGATGCAGCCCTTCCCCTGCGTTGCAGAAACCCCACAAGTGATCCAGATTTGCAGGGGGAGAGAAAGCGGCGGAGGATCTGGCCGAGTCCTCTGGAGGAGTTGTGAGTGGAGAAAAGGCAGGGGGAAGAGGAGTCTGGATGGAGGAGAGGGCATGCTTAGGGACAGACCCCCCCTCCCCCCGGGGGGCGATTCTTTTAGGGGAAAATACTGGCTCCAGAGGAGGAATCTTGGCGGGGCTGGCACATGTCCCCCCGGAGGGGAGAATAAGCAGTGGGGATCCCCAGTCCCGGGTTTTTCGCTGAGTTTGGGGCATTCAATGTGTGTGCAAACTGGGCGCAGAGGATGAACCTTCATGCAGGAGGGAAAGCCCCCGAGGGGTCATAAAGGGGCTCTCTAGCTTTGGAGGTGCCAGTAAAGGTAGAAGATGAAATTTAGAGCCAGGATCTGCTAGGCAGGACCAAAAGGAAGGGTGTGTGTGTGCAGTGAATTGGAAGAAGAGCCCTCTCATCCCCCCCCCCCCTTTCACACCTGCATCTGATGCCAGCCAGGGGAATTAAGCCCTGAGTAGGAAAAGAACCTTCTAGCTGCTGCTGCTTTAGACTGGGGAGGGGGATGATGGGTCAAGGCTGAGGAGGGGGATGATGGGTCAAGGCTGAGGAGGGGCATGAGTAGGAAAAGAACCTTCTAGCTGCTGCTGCTTTAGACTGGGGAGGGGGATGATGGGTCAAGGCTGAGGAGGGGCGGGAGATTTGGGGGGAGCCAAAACAGACAACATGCCATGGCAGAGCAGAGTTGTTGTTTGTTTTTAAAACATTTGTTTGTGGGTATTGTTGTAAATGTGAGTGTCACAAGGTGGGGTCACACGAGGAAGAAGAGGAAGAAGAAGAGGAAGAGGAGGAAGAGTTTGGATTTATATCCCCCCTTTCTCTCCTGCAGGAGACTCAAAGGGACTTACAATCTCCTTGCCCTTCCCCCCTCACAACAAACACCCTGTGAGGTAGGTGGGGCTGAGAGAGCCCAAGGTCACCCAGCTGGCATGTGTGGGAGTGCACAGGCTAATCTGAATTCCCCAGATAAGCCTCCACAGCTCAGGCGGCAGAGCGGTGAATCAAACCCAGTTCCTCCAGATTAGATACACGAGCTCTTAACCTCCTACGCCACTGCTGCTCCCTCAGTTCTTTAAGTAAATGAACTCCCTCAGTTCTTTAAGTAAAAATTATTTCTTTGATACTCTCTTTGAATTAAATAGAAGTTGCACTTGGCTGGGGGGTGACATTAGAGTTGGGGGGCTGGTCATGCTGAGACACATTTCCTCCTCCTCCTTCCCCCACATAGGGGTTTCCTCCTGGTATAATTGGTGGTGTAGGAGGTGTCCTTTCTTAGATCCCCCCAACATGAAAATAGTCATTTTAATATATGTAAAGACCTCTGTGGTCAGAGAAGGTAGCCAAGCCTAGATGCTGAGCCTGCTGCCCCAAGGGGAAAAGTGACCCCAAGAAAGTCCAATAAGAGGGTTGCTGAGTTCCAGGTGGGACCTGGAGTTCTGGAATTCCCAGACTTCAGAGATCAGTCCCCCTGGAGAAATTGTAGCTTCAGAGGTGGGACATTACGACCTATACCACAGAGGCTGGGAGTAACTGAAGTTTTCTCAACGCTCTGTCCCAGATACTCCAGGAGTTCACCAAGCAGGAGATGGCGACCCTTCTTGATGGGCAGAATCATAGAGGAGAAATAAGGAGAGGTCTGGCTGGTATATTGGTTAGAGAAACAGATGAGATATTGCAGAAACACAGATTTTCAATGCAGTCTTAAAACCGCTTTCCTACCGTGTTTCCCCGAAAATAAGACAGTGTCTTATATTAATTTTTGCTCCCAAAGATGCGCTATGTCTTATTTTCAGGAGATGTCTTATTTTTCTGTGTTCTGTTCGTCAGGCATGCTTCCAAACAAAAACTTTGCTACGTCTTACTTTTGGGGGATGCCTTATATTTCGCACTTCAGGAAAACCTCCACTATGTCTTATTTTCTGGGGATGTCTTATAGGGTCGCTCCCCACTTACCTCTTCGTGTGCAACTCCGCAGCGTCCCCGCGCCGAAAAGCCTCCGCGGCTTATGACCACGGAGACTATTTGCTCCCCACTCATTTGCCATTAAGGAGCTAACGCGGGCAGCCAAGAACGGGAGTTTCGTGGGAATAGAGGCAATGAAGCGTTTTCATTGGCTGGCACAGGTGTGCGTCATGGAGGGAGGGCGGGCCTCCATTTTCATTGGCTGGGACGAGGTTGTTTTTGATAGGCTCGGATGTCTGCACGTCATCAGAAATGCGCTGGAAGCTTTGGAAGCATTTGTTTGAGACGTCTGCACATGCTGACGTCAGCATAAAAATAAAGTGAAAATCAGTTCTTGCCGCCGCCACCGACTACTCGTCTGGTCTGGTCTGCAGCACCTCGCTGTGTGAATTCGCAAACTAAATTCACTGTGAATTTGCAGCAATAAACCGCGAACAAAGGGAACAATATCGTCACGTCACGTTGTGCACACGTCTCAACGTCTTCATGTGGCTTCATTCTGCGCACTGACGGTGACGCCCTCCCCAAACAAAATGGAGGATTCTTTCCCCTGATTGGCCAGAAAGCTCTGCGCCCCAGCGAATCAACCGCGCGTCATCTTCCGGGTTCCCCACCACCCCACCACCCCGCGCCAAGCGCGGGGTTTGGGAAAATGTTGCTGTTTTTTGAAGAGCAGATTTGACGCGCGCCAGGGAGGAGGAAGAGTGGCAATTTCTGCGCAGCCGCGCAGTGGACGCTGGGGATGTGGGGAACGTCCTGGCTCCCCGCGTCTGAACAAGAGAAAACCCCGCGGCTAATGGTGAGTGGGGAGCGACCCATATTCAGGGAAACAGGGTAGGAGTAAGCCCATTTGAATAGGAGGATTGTGTATAGTCCTGCTTTGGATCGCCTTCTTTTCTTCTCTCCATGGTGCCATTCTCTGAGATGGCTGAAACGCAAGGGGCACCCAAGGAGCACAATTGTCTGCAGAGTTACCCCACAGCACCCTTTTTGAGCTCCCGCCGTGGTGGCAAACCTATGGCACTCCAGATGTTCATGGACTACAATTCCCATCAGCCCCTGCCAGCATGGCCAATTGGGGGTTGTAGTTCATGAACATCTGGAGTGCCATAGGTTCGCCACCACATGTCTCTGACAGCAGCCTGGCTGCAGTCCGGTCTATCCAAATCTTTTTAATTTTTTTCTGAAGGAGCAAGGGTGGTAGAGTGGTTCAGAGTGGGGGAATCTAATCTGGAGAAGTGAGTTCGATTCCCCACTCCTCCACATGGAGGCTGCTGGGTCACCTGGGACCAGTCACCATTCTCTCTGAACTCTCTCAGCTCACGCAGCTGAACTCTCTCAACTCTCTCAGCTCACGCCTTGGAAACCCTATGGGGTCACCATAAGTCAGCTGTTATTTGAGGGCACACAGACCCATACAGCACTGAAAGGGTTTGCTAGAAAGGCAGAGACTGGAAAGGGGAAAGGCCCCTTTTCTGGGGGAGGATTTGCTTCTGTAAGAGGGGCTTCAGATGGGCATTACATGGGAAAAGCCAGATCCTTGAAGGTTTACTTCAGAGTAAGCCATTGGGTGATAAGTGTTTACATTGTGGAAAAGAGGAAATCTGGGTTGTTGTGGGGTTACCAACTCCTAGAGGGCAAATTCTGGGACATTTGGGGGTGGAGTCTGAGAAAGGCTGGTTTTAGGGCCCGGGCAGGGAGGGGGGGGGTACTCTCTGTGAAGCATAACACTGTCCAGCCCACCCTTCAGTGTAACCATTGTAATGGTAATGCATATTGTTTCTTACCTTAATTAGAAATAAACTTTTGTTTACTTGTGTGTATTGACAGCCTGAGAGGCAAAGTAGTTTTGTTTGCTTAACATTACATGCACCTACTGCCATTTTTTGTATAATGGTGAATGTCCAGGTGGGGCATAGAGATTACCTGGAATTAACAGCGGATTTGTTCCCAGGTAGAAAACGGCTTCTTTGACAGGTGGACTCTGTGCCTTTCTATCCTGCCTCCCACAAGCTCCATCTGTCAAATTTCCAGGGATTTCCCAGGCTGGAATTGGCAGTCTTGTGCATTTGGCAGGATTCATTGCCATCCCAGCAATTCTTGTGCTCCGTTTCATGCACAAACAACACCACTGATGCAATCCCACTCTGTGCCACCATAAGATTTAGACTGGCCCTTCACCTGCAAGAGAACAGTGTGGATTTGGGTGGGCATATCTCCTGACACACTTAGGCTCATTCCGCACATGCAGAATAATGCACTTTCAAACTGCTTTCAGTGCTCTTTGAAGCTTTGCGGAATGGCAAAATCCACTTGCAACCAGTTGTGAAAGTGGTTTGAAAATGCATTATTTTGCATGTGCGGAAGGGGCCAGAGTACCGTCCGAAACCCCTTGAACAACCTAACCCAAAGTGACATCTTTAAGGAGCCAAACAGGCATATCATTAAAAGCTTGGTATGTAGTATAACGCAATGACATTACAAACCACAAGAAGAACTTCTGATGCGCCATGTATCTCCATTCTCTCTTGTTTTCCTTGTGGCCCATTACTGTCTTTCTCTCCTTTCTACCCCCACAGGGCCAAGTGAGTAAAGGCTTCTTTTCATCATTGGAGGTCACCCAATTTAAAAAGGAGATGGAAGGGCAACACCAAGAAGGACCAGGACCTGGCAAGAGAGCGAGGAAAGCCCCCCATCTCATCCAAGCCAAGAGTAGTGTTGAATTCTGGGAGAGAGCTGTGCCGGAGATCTGCGATCAGGGGCTCCTGAGCTCAGAAGTACTTTGCCAACACTTTCAACAGTCCAGCTACTGTGATGCTGATGGGCCCCGAGAGGTTTGCAGCCGGCTCCATGGACTTTGTAACCACTGGCTGAAGCCAGAGAGCTACTCCAAGAAGCAGATCCTGGACCTGGTGATCCTGGAGCAGTTCCTGACCCTCCTGCCCCAAGAAATGCAGGGCTGGGTCAGAGAATGCAGGCCAGAGACCAGTTCCCAGGCAGTGGCCCTGGCCGAAGGCTTCCTACTGAGTCAAGAAGAGGAGGAGAGGCAGGCAGAGCGGGTGAGGACTTTTCTTTCCAGATTTATCCAATTCAAGCAACAATATCTGACCTTCTTCTAAAGCTTCCCTGCCCAATATTTGTCAAGGGGTAATAATCTGAATGGGAGAGTTTACCACCTACTTCAACAGTCACTTCTCCTAGAGAATTTCTTATCCATCCAGATAATTTTCTAGGGTTGGAAAAAACCCTCTTCTAGGTCTGCTGGTAGAGAGGTGCAGAGTCTGGGACGGGGGCAGGATCCATTCCTTGGTGTCTTCCATTCTGTCTCTTACCCTGTATTCCTGGCTGTCTTTTCAGAGGTGGGGTCCATCCCTGAAGATGGAAGCTGAGTTCCCTCAGGTGGAAGGAGGTGCCGTTGAGGAAGGAGAGCCAGCCTGGGCCCAGGATAATACCCAAGATGCCCTCTCACATGGTAAGGACTCACTGTGTCTGGATGGAATTGGGGAGACCACTGATTTTGATGGGTAGAGAGTTCTGGTTAGGAAAAAAAGATCAAATGCTTCTTCCCTCAGCTTATGGCATTTAATGTTCAATATTTGGGAAGCCAGTAAAAGGAAATTAGACAAATTCATGGAGGCAGCTCCTCACATTGATTAGAATATTCATATTCCTCCTTTTTCCATTAGGGAGACTCAAGGTCACTCAAAACAAAACAAAATGGACAAATCTCACCCGAGCTCTTAAGTCTTTGCCTAAACAAAGCCTGTGGTGTGTTCTGTAGCTCTCCCAATAAACAGACTCGGATTGGAATAAAAGCGATTTGATTAATGGAAGTTAGAACAGGTTATGCTTCAAGAATCCTTGTTAGGATGTCCCAACCTCCTGTGGAGACATGGCAAGGCCCAGATTATGGAGACAGGTCTTGACAGCCTGCATGTTCTGGTCTGTACAGCTCTGAGAACCAGTTGCTGGGGGCCAGGGACAGCAGGCACATGTGTTTTGTACTCATGCTAATCGGACATCTGACGAGCTGCAGTGAAAATAATTCTTCCTCTTTGATTGTAACCTCTGTAGCTAAATTCCTCCTTGATATATTGGAATAATTTATTCTGGTTTGTTAATGTTTCATTTTAGTTGCAGCCACATTTTTAGCATCAGTCATAAAGTGAAGGACATTTATACGTCCCAATCTGGACACTGTTTTATGAGCTTTTGTATTAACTCCCAAGTGTGATAGAGTTAACGCGAACTTTATATTTTGTTCTCTATGTACAGTATTTAACTTATGCCAATAAAAGGTTTTTGATTGATTGCTGTAGGAAATAGGATGCTGGATGAGGGATGCCAGGCTGTGTGGAGGGGCTTGCGGTGGATGTGATGTCACAGTGAAGTTGCCTCTGGCTGAAAACCCAGATGTGACATTAGTGGATCAGTAGATGCTATGAATATTCATTGATATTACCCTCATTTTCCACTGTAATATTTAAAAATATTAGAGGAGAAAATATAGTACATAAAATTGTTTAGTAATAGATTAGTAATGGATATATATATATAAATATAAGATGTAGAAGTAGGAAATAGAATATAAAGATAAGATCAGTATGAGAGTTAATATTGTATTTCTCAGTAAAAATGTTAAAGGCAGAGTTGTAGGCACAGCTAATGGAGAAGAAAAGAACAGAAAGATAAAATAGAGGGATAAGGGTAATAACCCTGGGAATCATACCTGGGACTTATGGAAATAGAGGCAGAATCAACCATCGAGGTGGAAGTAACCACCTCAGGATTGTTAACAATTAGATTTTAATAGAGACTTTCAGCAGAGATACTATCACATTTTGCAGCTCCACTGTTCACAGGACAAGTATCACGGAAGTTCGAAAGTCTGAAAAGTTTCAGTGGCATTTACAGCCCCATGAGGCTCATGGGTACCTTTTGCTTCTCTTCTGCCTCTCCCAGTACTTAGTAAAAAGTGTTATAATTCTTTTTGAGTGTAGAAAGGGCAGGGGCACAGCCCTAGGAATGGAGATACATGAAGCAAGATTCACATAAGCAAGTGCCATAGGAAGTGGAGGCCAATTCTCTTTCTTCCTATTTTCCCTCCCTCTCAGGCAGTGAAAACAGAGTGTTGATCCATTCTCTTTGCGGAGGTGTGAAAACAGCTGCTGGATCTCCAGTCCAGGTAGGGAAGATGAGCAGGGGACAGCCTGGGCCCCCCTCCCTTTCTCAGGCACGCTTTTCTCTGCAGTTGGTTCTGAGGGCCCCAGGCAAGAGGCTCTGAACACCCTTCTCTATACACAAGCCAAGTTCTCCACCCTGCACCCTCCCAGCGTGCTGTCTCCTTACATGACTTCTGACGAGGGAATCTGCTTCTTCTTTCAGTCTCTGTTTTCCTTTGGGGAGGTGGCCGTGTATTTTACAGAGGCCGAGTGGGCACTGCTGGATCCAGGCCAAAGAGCTCTCTACGAGGACGTCATGCTGGAGAACTACAGGAGTGTGACCTCTCTGGGTAAGGACCTTCCATAGGTGCCAGAAGTATACACTTCTGCCTTTAAGATGAGGCATGAATCAAAATCTGGAACAACAGTAGGCCTGTTCTGCTACTTGCTTTGTTTTGGAGACCTTGATGTTCTGGTCGCCACATCTCAAAAAGGATATCGAAGAGATAGAAAAAGTGCAGAGAAGGGCAACGAGGATGATTGAGGGACTGGAGCACCTTCCTTATGAGGAGAGGCTGCAGCGTTTGGGACTCTTTAGTTTGGAGAGGAGACGTCTGAGGGGGGATATGATTGAAGTCTATAAAATTATGCATGGGGTAGAAAATGTTGACAGAGAGAAAATTTTCTCTCTTTCTCACAATACTAGAACCAGGGGGCATTCATTGAAAATGCTGGGGGGAAGAATTAGGACTAATAAAAGGAAACACTTCTTCACACAACGTGTGATTGGTGTTTGGAATATGCTGCCACAGGAGGTGGTGATGGCCACTAACCTGGATAGCTTTAAAAGGGGCTTGGACAGATTTATGAAGGAGAAGTCGATCTATGGCTACCAATCTTGATCCTCTTTGATCTGAGATTGCAAATGCCTTAACAGTCCAGGTGCTCGGGAGCAACAGCCGCAGAAGGCCATTGCGTTCACATCCTGCATGTGAGCTCCCAAAGGCACCTGGTGGGCCACTGCGAATAGCAGAGAGCTGGACTAGATGGACTCTGGTCTGATCCAGCTGGCTTGTTCTTATGTTCTTATGTGGTAGGGTGGCAGCGAAGGCAATATTCAGCATGGCTGGATAGTGTGACTTAAACAACCTATAACAATCATTACTTTCTTTCCCTCTGCCAATGGAGCCAGGTTTGCAATAAAGACTGTAGTGGAAACAAAGGCCTTAACATCTGAAGAAAGGCTGAAGATCCGTCATGGTTATGTCAAGGCCAGGGAATGACCAAGGAATCGCCCTGGAGGATTCCTGCTTCATTTCTTTACATGTTTTAGTTTGGCAGAATCCTATAGCCTGTTGGGAAAGGAAGGAGAGAGGGAGACCTTTTTGGGCCTGAAATCTAGGATGGTCAGAGGCTCCTTCTGGGGCTGTTGTATCCTAAAATTGGAATACTCCAGAGAAAGGTAGAGGTTACTTTATAAAAGCCAAGCTGGAGAATGCCGAAGGCCCTTGCATACAATTACCACCCAAATGGCTTTGGGCTTTACCTGCCCTCCCCACAACTGGCACCTCTTCCAAAAAACAGAAGGCACTAGGTGAGCTCAGGTGCTTTTTTTTTTGGAGGGCTTTTCTCAAAGCCAAAAAGTTTAACAGTGTGTGTTTTTGAGAGCTTGTGCGGCGCTCTGCCTCCCCGGCCCTGCCTGCTGAAGCCTGGTCCTTCCCACCTTCCCTTACCTGGGTGTTGTCTGACCTGTACTGGGCCTCAGGCTGCTGGAGTTTGCATACCCACAGTTTGCCTGGGGCCCTGGCTTTCCCTACCAAAACTTCCTCCTTGCCAGTTCTTCCACAGCCTTCTCCCCTCCATCTGTCTGTGTCCCTCACTCCTCACTCTTCCTAACAATTCTCATTCTTTTTTCCACCGCCTCCTCCCTTCTTCTCCTCTCACCATAACCACCACCCTTCCTGCCTCCCGTCCTCCCTTAAATCCTCTTTCTTCCACCTCCCTCCCTATCGCAGGTCTCTCCCCTTGATTCTCCCCACCCTCACCCAACCACCCAGGCCCCTCCTGGCCTGGGATTGGCTGGCCATTCCCTGCACCCACCCCCTGTCCGGCCGGCAGAGCGGGGCCTTGCTGGGCTGCCATTTGCCTCTCCCTGGACCACTGATATCTCCTGGGGCGGTCCCAGCAGCTGCCGGCCTCCTCCAAGGGCCTCAGGTGATTGAGGCTGTGGGGCCGCGTTCACTGGCCTCTGGGTGCTTGCTGGAGCCTCTGGCCTCAGCTTTGGTCTGTTCGTCAGCTTTCCGGGCATCCCGCGGCTCTGCCGCTGTCCCAGGACGAGCCGCGCGTCCCGGCCTCATCCGGCTGCTTGCTGGGCAACCCGTGGCTCCGGCCCCAGGACGAGCTGCACGTTCTGGGCGAGCCAGCTCGGCTGTGCTATTCCCTGGCTGCCTGGGGTTCTTCTTGCAGCCCCCGGTAAGTTTTGGGGCTGCGACTGGGGGCAGGGAGGCATCCGAGGAGGAGGGGATCCCCCAACACTAGGGTGACCATCCGTCCCGAATTTCGCGGGACACTCACGCTTTTGCGTAGAGTGTCCCACGTCCCGCTGGGCTTATGCCATTGTCCCGATAACGGACAATGGCCCGCAGCAGCACACTGCCTTTTGCGGCGGCGCTCCCCAGTCAGAAACAGGGAAGCGCCCCAGAAGGCACTGCGGCTGCCGCAGTGTCTTCTGGGGCGCTTCCCTGTTTCTGACCGGGGAGTGCCATGCAAAAGGCTGCCTTTTGCGCAGCGCTCCCCAGTCAGAAACAGGGAAGCGCCCCAGAAGACACTGCGGCAGCTGCAGTGCCTTCTGGGGCGCTTCCCTGCTGACCGGGGAGCACCGCGCAAAAGGCTGCCTTTTGCTTCTGCGGCTTGCTATTGCTCACTCTCTGAAAGCAGCAGCACGTGCCTAGCAGCGCACACAGTTCTTTTATTCAATAAAGACAAATCTTTTGAGGGAGAGTAGAAAAAAATCATACTGGGCTTTTTGAAAGGAGGCCCTAAGATCTTTTTTCTGCACCACTTAAATGGTAGACATGGCTGGTGAGAGAGATGGTACAGTTGCTTGTAACAGCCGTGGGATGGTTTGGGTTTACACCTGCAGCAAGTGTAAGTTGGCTGCTCTCTCGGAAGAGAAGGTCCAGAACCTTGAGGCACAAGTATCGACCCTTGAAGACATTAGGAAAACGGAAGATTTCCTCAACAGAGTGGAACAAACAGTACTGGGTGAGGAGCAGATCAGAGATCTCTCTGAGGAACGTAGCAGCTCTCAAACACTGGAGATGGGCAATTGGAGGAATGTGACACAAAGAAGTAGAGGGACTAAGGAGCATTCTGTGAGCTTAAAGCTACAAAATCGATTTGAAGTTCTCTCCCTTCTCAGTGAGGATAAGGAAGAGGCACAGCAGGAACCATGTCAGACCTCAGAGAATGTGCAAATGATAAGAATGTTCAGCCCATAGAATGGCCCCTGCAAAACCTCATAGGAGACATGTAGTAATGGTTAGGGACTCCCTGCTGAGGGGAACAGAAGTAGCGATTTGCAGGCCTGACAGAAAGTCACAAATCCGTGATGTCACTGACAGGCTGACAAGACTTTTTAAACCCACTGACCATTACCCCTTTCTTTTGATCCACATGGGAACTAATGATACAGCAAGATGTAGCTTTCGGGACATCAGAAGGGATTTTTGAGGCTCTGGGAAGGAAGCTGAAGGATCTAGATGTACAAGTTGTCATTTCATCTCTACTCTGGTTGAAAGACTTGGTCCATGGAGCAAGTGGTCTGTGGTTTCATGAAGAGAGAATAGTCAGAAACTATTTGGTTCTTGGACCATGGTCTGTGGTTTCATGAAGAGAGACTGCTGGCAAGGAATGGGTTGCACCTTATGGCTGTACGAAGAAACATCTTTGCCAGGAGGCTCACAAACCTGATCAGAAGGACTTTAAACTGAGTTATGTGGGGGAGGGAGACAGTATTCTAGCAGACAGGAGTTCATCAAGTGATAGTGATGATAGACCAAAGGTTACAGAGAGAACTAAATGATTAGGTCAAGAAACCAACAGCAGGAGGGAAAAAACTTTAAAGAAGCAGCCAGAGGAAATGCACCATAGCCTTCAATGTCTACACAAATGCACAGGGCATGGGAAATAAACAAGATGAATTTGAACTCTTAACACAGCAAAAGAAATATGATATTATAGGCATCACTGAAACATGGTAGGATGAGTCTCAGAATTGGAACATAAGAATTGAAGGGCATAACCTATTTCAGAGAAACAGATCAAATAGAAAGGGAGGAGTAGCAGCATTATGTGTAAAAGATTATTACATCTGTGAGCAGGTCCATGACTTAAATCCTGCGAGTTAGGCTGAGAGAATTTGGATAAAAATTAAGGGGGAGAGAAACAACACTGATCTCATTGTGGAGGTCCATTATAGACCCCCTTGCCAGAGATGGATGATACATTCTTGGAACAGAGGACCAAACTTGCACGAAGAGAAATAGTGGTAATGGGAGATTTCACTTATCCAGATATTTGCTGGGAGTCAAACTCCTCCATGACAATCAGGTCCAACAAATTTCTCACTTGCCTTGCAGACAATTTCATGGTCCCGAAGGTAGAAGAAGCAACAAGGGGAATGACTGTTTTAGATCTGCTCCTAACCAATAACGATGACCTGATTAGTGGAGTGGAAGTGGTAGGATCCTTAGTTGGGAGTGACCATGTTCTCCTGGAGTTTGTTATACAGTGGAAAGGGGATGTGAAGCGTTGTATACATGCATTCTAGATTTTACGAAAGCATATTTCAGTAAGCTTAGGAATCTACTGGGTGCGATTCTGTGGTCAAAAATACTAAAAGAGAAAGGAGTGCATGATGGCTGGGAGTTTCTTAAAAGTGAGATCTTGATGGCACATTTTCAAACAGTTCCAATGAGGAGGAAAAATGGGAGGTATCTAAGGGAACCAACATGGCTGTCTAAAGAACTTTCAACTGAGCTAAGATTTTAAAAGGACATGTGCAAGAAATGGAAAAGGGGGGAAATCACCAAAGAGGAATTCAAACAAATAACCAGGATTTGTAGGGAGAAAGTCAGAAAAGCTAAAGCTTACAATGAGCTGAGACTTGCCAGAGAGGTTAAAAACAACAAAAAGGGGCTTTTTTGTTATGTCCGTAGCAAAAGGAAGAAAAATAATAGGATAGAGTCACTGCATGGAGAAGATGGTGAAATGCTTACGGGATGCAGAAAAGGCAGAACTACTCAACACCTTCTTTGCCTCAGTCTTTTGGAGAAATTCAGCACAGAATAAATAAATAAAGAGGTAGTGAAGGAACACCTGGCTACTTTCAAATCTCCATGGCCTGATGAACTACATCTCAGGATATTAAAAGAACTGGCAGAAGTAACCTCAGAGAACTACTTGCCATAATCTTTGAGAACTCTTGGAGAAAAGGAGACATCCCAATGAACTGGAGGATGGCTAATGCTATCCCCATCTTCAAAAAGGGGAAAAAGGAGGACCCTGATAATTGCCATCCAATCAACCTGACATCAATACCAGGGAATATTCTGGAGCAGATCATTAGACATACACTCTGCCAGCACTTAGCAGAGAATACTTTGATCACAAAAAGTCAGCAAGAGTTTCTGAAATACAAGTAATGCCAGACTAATCTTTTCCCTTTTTTGATAGAGAAGCTTAGTAGATGAAGGGAATGCTGTGGACGTAGTATACCTTGATTTTAGTAAAGCTTTTGACTAGGTGCCCCATAATGGTCTTGCAAATAAGCTAGTGAAATGTGGATTAGACAGTGCTACTATTAGATGGATTCGTAATTGGTTGACTGACTGAACCCAAAGGGTGCTCACCAATGGCTCATCTTCATCCTGGAGAGAAGTGACTAGTGGGGTGCCACAGGGTTCTATCCTGGGCCCAGTGCTATTCAATATTTTTATCAACAACTTGGATGATGGAATAGGGGGCTTGCTAATCAAATTTGCAGATAACACAAAATTAGGAGGGGTAGCTAATACCCCAGAAGACAGAGTCAGAATTCAAAATGACCTGGATAGATTGATGAGCTGGGCCAAAACAAACAAAATGAATTTCAACAGAGATAAATGTAAGGTTCTACACTTTGGTAGAAAAAATGAAATGCACAGATATAGGATGGGTGACACCTGGCTTGACAACACTACATGTGAAAGGGATCTGGGAGTCTTAGTGGACCACAAACTAAACATCAGTCAGGAGTGTGATGTGGCAGCCAAGAAAGCAAATGCAATTTTGGGCTGTATCAGTAGGAATATAGTGTCAAGTTCGAGGGATGTAATTGTACCTTTCTATTCTGCATTAGTTAGACCTCACCTGGAATATTGTGTACAGTTCTGGGCACCGCAGTTCAAGAAGGATATTGACAAGCTGGAATGGGTCCAGAGGAGGGCAACAAGAATGGTAAAAGGTCTGGAATCCATTCCCAACGAAGGGAGGCCTAGGGAGCTGGGGATGTTTAGTCTGGAGAAGCATAGGTTAAGGGGGGACATGATAGCTATGTTTAAATATTTGAAGGGATGCCATGTTGGAGAGGGAGCAAGCTTGTTTTCTGTGGCCTCAGAGACTAGAACACGAAGTAATGGATTCAAGGTGCAAGAAAAGAGATTCCACCTAAACATTAGGAAGAACTTCCTGACTGTCAGGACTGTCGACAGTGGAATTCACTGCCTTGGAGAGTTGTGGATTCTGGACGTTTTTAAACAGAGGCTGGATGAACATATGTTGAGAGTGCTTTGATTGTGTGTTCCTGCATGGCAGGGGGTTGGACTTGATGGCCCTTGTGGTCTCTTTGAACTCTATGATTCCATGAACATGTGGGTCTGCTTTGATGTTTTGGGTTCACTTGTTTTGGGTTCACTTGGCTTTGCCTTCTCCTGGCAAATGCTGTAAACCATCTCTTTTAATGGCTATCTTCACAACTAGAAGAAACCTCTCTTTGTAAGATGGTCTTAGGAACCGAGACACAAATAATTTTATGGTTGGGGGTCACCACAACATGAGGAACTGTATTAAAGGGTAATGGCATTAGGAAGGTTGAGAACCACTGCTTTAAAGGGATCTTTCCTGGTCCGGGCATGAATGCCGATTGGGCATTGCAAATAAGTCGATCCGAATTCATTGTATTCGGATTGGCTTGTATTCAGGCAGCTTGTATTCAGCCTGAATACAAGCCGATTCGGCAGTTTTTTAAATTTGGCCATGTTGAATCACCAAGTCTCCTTTTTTTAACTTGAAGGGGGAGGTGTGGTGGAGCTGGCAGCCCGTGGCCAAAAGAAAAAGCACCTCCATTTGTTCCTCTGCAATTGAACTGAACCACCCCCTGAGTAAGGCAGGCTGGGAAGCCCCATGCCTTCAAGAAGCGGGAAGCATGCAAAGCAGCATTGCAGGCTGGATGTAGGTGGAGAAAAGAGGGCCGGGGCAAAGCTGTGCCCACTGGCAACTTTGCCCACTTCAGCTGCAAGGCAAAATTAAATTGGTGCTACAAGTGCTCTTACGTGCTGTGGGGAGATTAGAAAGTGAAGGAGGGGCTGGAGGAAATATGTCCATACAGTCAGAAAGTGAAAGCAGAGCCACAGTGAAATATATCTGTTCAAGAAATCTTGCTGGAGCTACACCACGCCTCCACCATGCAGCAAGCAGCTTGTGCATAAAAACAATACAAAAACTGCTGACCTGTGGGGGCTGACAAGGGATAAGTCTTTCATTGGCACACTGGTGCATTATTGGTTAGGGATAAGTTTAACCAGCAGCTGCAATAAAGAAAATGTTCACCCATTAGTGAGCAGTACCTGATAGGTGGCTTGGCTTCTTGTCTAGTTCTGATTGGACCTTTTTCTTTCTTCCAGCTCCACGTGTAGAGGAGATGATTGAGGGATTATGGGAGTTCTCTGGGGAGACATCCAAGGATGAAGATTCCAAAGGAAAGTTCACAGATGGAGGCAAGCCACAGAGGCGGGAGGGAAGCCATGCAAACAAGAGAAGAGATAACCACTTTATGTCCCAAGGAGGAGACTTCTCTGAAATGCCAGTCCAAGAAGAAATGTCAACCAAAACAAGAAAGAACAAAGGCCTCTGTGCTAACCTGAGTCCTTTTGAAAGCGATGAATTTGGAACGAGATTCAGTCAGAGTTTCAATCTTCATGAGCATCGAAGAACTCACACAAAGGAAAGACATTTTGAATGTTTCGAGTGTGGAAAGAGATTCAGTCAGAGTTTCAATCTTCATGAGCATCAAAGAACTCACACAAAGGAAAGACTTTTTGAATGTTTCGAGTGTAGAAAGAGATTCAGTCACAGAGGCAATCTCAAAAGGCATCAGAGAATTCACACAAAGGAAAGACCATTTGAATGTTTTGAGTGTGGAAAGAGATTCAATCACAGTAGCACTCTTCAAACACATCAAAGAACACACACAAAGGAAAGACCTTTTGAATGCTATGAGTGTGGAAAGAAATTCAGTTGTAATAGCCATCTTCAGTCACATCAAAGAACTCACACAGAGGAAAGACCTTTTGAATGCTTAGAGTGTGGAAAGAGATTCAGTTGTAATAGCCACCTTCAATCACATCAAAGTACTCACACAGAGGAAAGACCTTTTGAATGCTCAGAGTGTGGAAAGAGATTCAGTCAGAGTTGCAATCTTCATGGGCATCAAAGAACTCACACAAAGGAAAGACCTTTTGAATGTTTCGAGTGTGGAAAGAGATTCAGTCACAGAGGCAATCTTAAAAGGCATCAGAGAATTCACACAAAGGAAAGACCATTTGAATGTTTTGAGTGTGGAAAGAGATTTCGTTGGAGTAGCACTCTTCAAGCACATCAAAGAACACACACAAAGGAAAGACCTTTTGAATGCTTTGAGTGTGGAAAGAGATTCAGTTGTAATAGCCATCTTCAAACACATCAAAGAACTCACACAAAGGAAAGACCTTTTGAATGCTTAGAGTGTGGAAAGAGATTCAGTCGTAATAGCCATCTTCAATCACATCAAAGTATTCACACAAAGGAAATACCATTTGAATGCTTAGAGTGTGGAAAGAGATTCAATCACAGAAGTAATCTTAAAAGGCATCAGAGAATTCACACAAAGGAAAGACCATTTGAATGTTTTGAGTGTGGAAAGAGATTCAGTCAGAATTTCAATCTTCAAAAGCATCAAAGAATTCACACAAAGGAAAGACCTTTCAAATTCTGATAGTTCGGAAAGAGATTTAGTTGAAGTAGCAATTTTCAATCATATCAAAGTACTTACACAAGGGAGAGACCTTTTGAATACTCAGATTGTGGAGTAGCAATGTTCAAAGGCACCAAAGAACTCATACAAAGGAAACCTTTTGAATGAGTTAAGTGTGGAAGGAGATTAAGTTGGAGTAGCAATCTTCCGTCACATCAGAGAACTCCCATAAGGGAGAGACCTTTTGAATGTTTTGAGTGTGGAAAGAGATTCAGTCGAAGTAGCAATCTACAAATGCACATCAAAGAACTCATACAAAGGAGAGCCTTTTTGAATGCTCAAGTGAGGAAAGAGATTTAGTCAGAGTATGCTCTTGAAATCCTGAGAACCCACACAGGGGAGAAACTTTGGAATGCTCCTGTAATGCCCTGTCCTCTCTCTGATCTCATCAATTTGATTCCAAGCTTCTTAGTGGATTTGATGGGCAGCCACTGGAAAGACAAAACTGCAGTGTGTGGATCTTTGGGATAGGTTTGAGAGCTTTTCTGCCTGCCTGTGCAGAAACACATTTCCATCATAGAAGGCAGGACATGGTTCTTTTACTATGCTTTTCAGTTCCAAGGCACATATACAAACATGTCTGTACTTCAGAGCCTTTTAAAATAATATTTCCAGTTAATGGGCAGTTATCTCTGAGCCATCAAAGCAGCCAAACCACTGGTCAACTCAGGCACATGATCCAGCCCTGGCTTTTAAAACTTGCCACTTTTGGAAAGCCAGATTGCCATTTTCAACTCTTTTCACCAATCATGATCATGGGACATTTCGCCAAAGAGGGAGTCCAAGTCCATGAAAAGGGTGTACCAGGTTTCCATCATTCTTTTAGAGACCTCTGGTGTTTTGCAAGACCCTTTCCTCTTATTGAATTTCTGCTGCATAGACCCTGGAATTCTTTTCTCACTCATCTGGGATCAGAAGAAGAAGAAGAAGAAAGCTTGGATTTATTATCTCCCCTTTCTCTCTTATAGGAGGTGAAAGGGGCTTACAATCTCTTTTCCTCCCCCTTACAACAAATACCCTGTGAGTTGGGTGAGGCTGAAAACTCAAGAACTGTTAGTAGCCCAAAAGGTCCACTCAGCTGGCGTGTGTTGGAGTGCACAATCTAATCTGGTTAACAGAATGGCCTCCACAGTTCAAGTGGCAGAGCAGGGAATCAAACCTGGTTCTCAGATTAGAGTGCACCTGCTCTTGCCCACTAAGCTACACTGACTCTCAGGTAATATTGGCCTCTCTCACCCCTTGCCTCCATTCTTGGTTTTTGTGTATGTTATGTACTTTGACTTAAGGTATCAGCTCTCTGCTAGTGAGTGGGAGATTCTTTGTATTCTATTTTTGTTTCCAATCAAATAACAGTTATAATATATCTTGCTTTCTTTATGTTTTATTTTTGGGTTACCTCTACAAAGATCCCTCTGGTTTTAAAGACTACAATATCCTGCATTATTCCTTTCTGGAACACTTTAAAAAGCGATTTTCTCCTCCCTGTGTCCATTGTGGGGGTAATACACATGGAGTATGGAAAGGGCAGTTGTGAATGGCATTTAAAAACTCTCACAGTTGAAAAACCTTTTGAATCGGTTCAGTGTTTTGAAAGGAATTCAGTTTTGATTTCATCCTTCAATGGCATTTTTAAACCCAACCAGGGAGACACCTTTTGAATACTCATAGTGTGCAAAGACGTTCAGTCAGCATGGCTTGTTCACTTGTTCTTCCTTTTGTTGTTATTTTTTATTTCACACTATCATAGAGTTGCCTTTATTTCTCTTTGTGCATAGCTGGAATGGGTCATTCATGCTTCTGATTCTATTTCTGTAATTTACTTTTGCTTCTTGTTTATTTTAGCAATTAGATTTCTCAGTTATCCATCCAAAGTTTTTAATTTCTTTTTTTATTATGATATGGAATGACTGAAGAAAATTGACAATTTACTTTATAAGGAAATAATCAATAAGCAAGGGAAAATTCAATCATGTGAAATTGATAAGAAGGAGGGTAGAAAAAATAAAATGGTTGACATTTCAGATAACATCCAGACTTAGAAATTAATACCTCAGGAGGAACATTGGGATTACCAGATTTTTTGAAAAAGAGGTTGCAACGTTGGAAACAACACTTCATGGGAAATATATATATAAGATTCTGCTGAAAACTGAAACAGAAATGGAACAAGTGTAAAGATATGCATGGTAAAAAATGGATGCAAAACTTGAAGGAGATAACTTTTCAACACTAGAAACATTATGGACTAAGGTATATTAAACTTACTGCAAGCCAAATGCTAAAAGAGATGGGTATAAAATATTTTCAGATGGTGCTCTCACTCCTGGGCGATCAGAAGATTAGACAAAGCGATGGCCTCTGCATGAAGACATTGGGTTATTTTTTCCATGTGTGGTGGACTTGTAAACAAACTAGAAGCATTGGATAGAAGTATACAAGAAACTGCCGCAGGATAATAGTTTCTTCTTGTGCAAAAGCAGTATTGTTGGGTACCTTATAGGAAAACCTTCTGAAGAAGCTGAATGAACTATGCTGGCACTTGTTAACGCATCAGAGTAATCATCACAGAAAACCTGATAAAGATCTCTGGCCGAATTTTGGGAGATAAAATCATTCAGTCAGAGTCTAGTTAAAAACCCAGTGGTTCTGTGGCTATTTTAATTGTAATTTTAATTTGCTAACTGATCATCGTATTTTAATATTAACATTTTTCTTAAAGCTGAATGTTTGTTTCCCACAATGTTAAGTCATTTTGTCCAAAGCCTACTTATGCTACATAGACTTCTTCCAGATAAAGAAAACAGCAAAGCTCTCTCTTCTGCCTCCCTCCTTAAAAGATGCCTGCTCTTCATACCCTGAACAAGCTCTGTGGCAACCAAGCTAGACCTTGCAGCACCAAAGGGGCCCTCCCTCACCTCTTCAGCAAGCCCGTGCCTGGTAAGTGATAGATGTTACCCTACCTTGGTTGGGTGTGCCAAATTTTGTTATTTTCAGAATGCTTTCCAGTTCTCCTTTTGTGGAAGAGAGATGTAGAAATCTCCCAGTGTAATCTTCCTGTCAAAATCTAACACAAAAGAAAAGTGGTTTCAATCTTTAAATATCTGGATGTGGGGTGCTTCTCCATCCATCTGTGAGAGCAGGAGTTTGGAGCTGATGAGTCACGAGAGGTGGGGCTAGGGACCCGCTTGCTTGACACATGCCACAGAGTCCCCAGGGTTTCTCCTGTCCTCTAAGCTTTGGGTTCAGAATGTTCTGGTCAGGCTGGCCCTGTCTTTGCTCTCAGAAGGGTTGCCAACTGCGTATCTGGCATGGCTGAGACTCTGAGGAGCAGGGTTGGATCAGATTTCCTCCAGGCCTGTCTGAATTCTCTGGTGTTCTCCTGGGCAGGAGTGGCAACCTAGCTGAGCATGTGGTCATCAGGAGAGGGGTCTGGCTCTATGGTGAAAGGCTTTTGGCTTGGAGGATGGCAGTCTGAAAAGTACAGTCTCTGCTTTCTGGGTCTCCAAGCAATAACTCTGTTCTTAGCTGTTATTCTCCTGGAAAGATTTTTCCTTGGCAATGTGCGTTAGGTACTTTAGAGCAGAAGAATTACCCAACTATAGCAACAGTGTAGGAGCCTAAGGGACTGTCTATAGGAGGGCTGTTATATAGCCAGGACCAGTATCTACCTCCCATTTCCAGAGTCTTCTGTTTGCCTCTGAGCATAAACAGACTGCTTTCCCAACCTGCTTAGCCAACACAATAAGACCTTTGAGGTCCCTGGAAACAGACAGGTGATATTTCTCAACGAAAGCAATTGCATCTTTTTATGTGGGTGGTAAAGACCAAAATAGACTGCAAAGAGCCCAAAAGGAACTATCCCAACTTGGGGAAGTGAGCATTAAAATGGCAAATAGGATTTAACATGACCAAGTGCAAAGGTGCATTTGAGGGCAAAAATAATCAGTTTCAAATATGCACAAGTGGGATCTGAACTGGCAGCTTCTTGAATTTCGGGTGGAATCAGCCTTATAAATTTCCCTCCTCCTTGGCCAGTTTTCTAAGGCCAGCTCCTGCTGCGTTTTCAGCCCCTGCCAGGAAACTGAAATTCAGCCAATGTGGTCTTCTCCAGCAGTATTTATTTATGTATATGTATTTTTATCCTGCCCTATAGCCAAAGGTCATAAAACTCATATAAATCCTTAAAATCAAATACAGCTGAAACCATTATAATATAGAGTGAAAACCTATTAAAAGATTAATAATATCACGACAAAGCCTGTTTTAAAATTAGCAATATTACTAAAACAGTGCGAGGGTTAAACCATCATACAGCCAAAAGTCGGGGAAATAGATGCATTTTCTGGAAGCATATAAGAAGATGCTCTATGCATCTCAGAGGGCGGAACCACTCCCACAGTCTCTGCGGGGCAAAATGATGATTATGGCTTGTGTTAAAACTGGCGTATATTTTTGCCAGTTTTCTTGTATCCTCATATCATCCTAAAAGCCAGTGGCCGTTCCTGAAGGCTCAGAGCATTATACAAGGGATGAGTGATGCCTGCGCCAGGTGGACACAACAGAGAAGGTATTGTGATTATAGATGTCATGTTGCTTCCTAGAAGAAGAGTGCTGAAGAATGAGCAGCCTGCAGGCCTCAAAGAGCCTTTCCAAGTAAGCCACTCCCAGGGGCCGACATGCAGAACCCTGTGGTAGTGCACTGCCCGACCCAGCAGCCGTAGTAGAGCGTTGGGGCGCCAACCGGACCTGCGCGGCCTTGCCGGTCGCATCGCACCCACTCCTCATCCCCATGAGAGTCCCGCGGGTCATGAACTGTCTGACTCAATCACGGGCGCCAGGGACAATGGTCTTGCCCCAGGTGAGAATTAGGCTCAGGCAGCGTGCGGCTCCTCTCCGCCGCGTAGCAGATGAGATCATGCATCATGATCTCCCGACCTCCCGCCCTCGAACTCCCCGGTCCTCCCTCCTACTGCGCCCCAATAGGATAACAATAAGGTGCCAGGAACGCCGGCAGGCCGGGGAGCTTCGCTAGAACCACGGACCTCGGTCTCCAGCTGCTGGCGATCTCCACCAGATGTTATCTCCGGCGTCTCGTCGTTCTTCACGGCTGACCCGTGGAGTGGAGCTACAAGCTGGTGCGAAACCGGGAATCCTCGAACCTCCACCCTGCTCACCGTGTCGCCTAGGGGAAGAGGCGATACCGAAGTCCGCTGGATCGGCATCCAGGAGACCACCGTTCCCATTATCGCCTGTCCTCTAGATCGGCGCATCCAAACGTTCGCAGCGTCCTGGGACACTCTCGTCCGGCCGGAACACGGTGAGTATGGGGCTTGCAAAAGCAGGGCTTATGACAAGCGTTGGCCGAACTGAAAGCGTTAGCGAAATGCGGCGAATCCCCGGTAAAGAAGGGAGCTCGCGCAAATTGGTTGAAGGAGATTGGCTCAGTGTCCATGGTACCCAGAGGGGGGGACATTGAATCTTAAGGACTGGGAAGCATCCGGCGCACTCTTCAGAGCCTGTGGCGCCGATAATGGCTGCTACTGGCGTGGAAAATGTTTGTGTCATCAGCCTGCAGACCTATGGCTCCCTTGCGCAGGCGCCCTCCTTCGATCTTTCACCTTCAATTTCCAGCAGATTTTCTCTATCCACTAAATTGGGCCTGTCCTCCTTCTGCCCTACGGCTCCTTCACCCATTTCAAACTCTCCAGCGACTCCTTGCCCCTCCTGCTCCGCCTTCATTTTCGAAGCCACTGCACCTCCGTCCAGCGCCGCGTATTAAAGCGGGTTTCAAACTCGCCAGGCATTAGCCGCGATCTGCAGAAGAAAACCCTGTGGGAAGAGCGATGCCGAATTCTTGCATTGCCCGTCCACTTCACAGATACTGAGGGGAGGGTAGGCGTCATCCGGGGTTGTCGTCGCTATAACATCCTTACCGAGCTCCATGGCAATGCGGGCGTAGGAGTCACCCTTCGTGAGAGAGAGGCATGCTGGAATTATCGCAGGGAACCACTAATGGTTCCAGATGACTGGAAGCTCACCTTTAGCATGCTCCTGAGCCCTGCACAATTTGTGGTCTGGGAAAGTGAGTTCATAACAGTGCTTCAACAGAGCAGCCACCTCTGGCGGCCTACACCGCCAGCTCAGCTTCACGGTTCGATGCTTTTGCCAATCCCAGCGATCAGATTGTCCTGCCTGAGGCCACCCGCCGGTAAAGCACTCTGAGGTGTGCCTATAAGGCATTTGTCGAAGTCCCCAATGCCGACCCAGCCAACCCAGGTTTCTCCTCCATCCGGCCAAAAACCCCAAGAGCCCTATGCTGAGTTTGTGAACAGGCTCCAGGGAGGCCCTCAAGAGGCGGAGTTGATAGCGAGGCCAGAGCCGAACTCCTTAGCGCCTTATAAGGAGCGCCTCGCTGAGTGCGCAAAGCGTTACAGGCCTAGGGAAGGAACCCGAGCTGGCCGACATGCTCGCTGCCAGGATATCGGGTCTTCGCCCATCAAGCCAGCCTGGTCGCCGCCCTCTCCGGCTGCCAGGCAGCCCGAGGCAGTGTTCAGTGCGGCCAAGCCAGGACATTTCGAGGCTAGGCTGCCAGTGAGAGCCACAACCCTGAGGAGGAGGGTCTCTCCCCAGAGAGGCGGAGCCAGAGAAGTCTGGGAGCGGCTCCCAGCAGCCAGCTGGGGAGGCCAGCCGGGCATCTCCCCAGCCGAGTCAGATCCGCACCTCAAGCCCTACGGAGCTCCCCATGAGATGTGCAGCTGCTCAGCTCAGTATAGTGAATCCCATCCCACGGAGACCATTAGGCTGGTCTTGCCAAAGCTTCGCTAGCTGAACAGGGGTTGTTCACCATCATCCCGGGGGTCATCGACCCATGCACCAGGAGCCATCCCACATCAAGTATGGACAAGCATCCTGCAGAAACTGCCAAGTTCACGGAACACCCTGCCTCTATGCTCTCACTTGAGAGTCTAATCTAAGTTCAGCTAATCTAAAATCTCGTTGCTTTCATCCCCTCCTACGTCTATGCTTCCTGCTCTGCTAGCCTTCTACTTCCAGTCACCATGCGCCTCAGCCAGTGCCCCAGAATGGCCGCATGTTCAAAATCTCTGCAGAGTCCACAGTCACTGAATTGCAGCAGAAAGGAATGCTGGCCGGAAGGACTGCCGTTTGAGCCCTCCTCAGAATGCCCATAGCCAATCTACAGGACAATGAGGCATGGAAGGGGAAGATGCTCGCACAATGGCCTTAAGCCAAAGTCAACCGTGAGAAGCCCCCTTGGCCCTCTCCAGCTGTAAAGGTTCAAACCAGATCTCTCTCATAGCCTCTGAGCCTGTGCAAAGCCCTAAGCTCAAAGCTCCCAGTGGCAGCAAAATCGTCAGCACCTCAGAGAACAAAATCTCAAATCAGAGTTACCAATCCTCCTCGTTCCACTTTATGTGCTCTGTATGCCTATGTATGTTCTGTATGTCTGCCCCTTTCAAAGAGACCCTAAGAAGTTTTCCCCTCATAGGGGATTTTCCATTGCTTCTAAGCTATGCTCTTATTAGCTTCAATTAAAGTTTTCTCCTTCTGATTATGTGTGCCAATGCCAGCCCGAAGAGCAGCCCATTACAGCATCCTTGCATGAGGACACAGCTTCGTCGCGTGCTCCCCAGGATACGATAAGGACCTGCTTCAAGCCGCCTCCATCTTAGTTTAAACCTTCAAAACTTTCTTCAAACCTCTCCTTGAGGAGACCTTTTCCTTCGTCCATCTGGGCCTACACTGCCACATTGGCGTGGCATGGGATTTACATATGAAGCCAAAATCATTTTTCATGCTCCCCACATTCTCTGCTGAGGGCTCCTGGCTAGTCACAGTGCCAAGGGGTCTCTCAGCCACACCTATCTTACACAGCCTCCTTTCGCGAAGGTAGGAAGCGAGGCTCAAACGGCCAAAGTCCCTTGGGAGGGAAGGTAGAAGCTGACTTTAAACCCTCCCCTGCCTTCCTTTCTGCACACCCTCCCTCTTTCTAATGGGCTGACCTCTCCTTCTCCTAAGCCTTCAGGCAATTCCTGCTGCTTATCTCTTAGCAGCAGATATTTGCAAATGATGGTTGTCGAATGGGCCAACTAAGCCCTGTTAACAACCAGCCAAAACAAGCGAAAAAAGAGTAGTTCCCCTATTGACCCAATCAAGGTCTCATCCAGCAGACCATATCAAAGGAGTACTCTTCTCTATTCTCTATCAAATTGCCGCCCCCCCCCCCACTCCAGGGCTCGAGCCTTCCACTGTCATCTATAAAGGTCTAATTCAGCCAACCGCAAAACCCCTAGGGAAAAGCGTTGCTTGTCTTTTCTCTTCCATACAGGAGTCCAGCTCGCCATGCCAGACCAGCCCCATCGAATGGGCCGGGGCCTCCCTGGAGGATCCGACCCGCCCATGTCGAGGAAGGCGATTGCCCCAGCCTGGGCGAGATGGGAGGGATCTCTGGAGCGGCACACCCATTCTTCACAGGATCCACAGCCCGGCTGTGCCCCTAGAGGCGGCAACCTGGAGCCAGCTGTGGCTCAGAGGTTGATGCAGCGTGTTGCTCCTCATCTGTCGCTATTCTCTCTCCTCTCTGCGCCCTGGCTGAGGCGGGAGTTGCAACCGGGACATTCCTGATAGATTAACCCTTGGAACTCTCCGTATTTCTCAGCGGCTTGAATATTATTGTTGGAACCGCCTTCTCTCCACAGCAACCTTGCTGGTGAGAATCACTGAAGACCTGCAATGCTAAAGACTATCAATTGTTAGCTCTCCCTCGTTCTTGAGAAATCCATGGACTCCTAGCATACCGCCGGCTCTGTAGCTTTGGTAGTCAAACAGCAAGAGCCATGCATTGGACAATTATGCAACCCGCGAGGGTTGCCTTCCTTCCGTACATCATCCAGCCTATGTATCGTTTAGCCCATGTTTTATTGTTTGAATTTGTGCATGCCCTAATTTTTTGAAGTTATGTTATTTGTTATTATCATTTCCGCCTGTCTGTCTGCAGGGACTCTCTGCTACCCCAAAGCTCCACCCAAGAGGCCCGGCCGCGCCCGCCGCCCGCTCCGCTCTGCCTTTTGATCCCTCCTGTCCGGAAGCTTGACTAGCGGTCGCCCTCCAAAGGCGGAGCCTGTCTCCTCGCAACTTCCCTTGTGGGAGCCGGACTTGTTTCCTGTAACACCAAGACTATTGGCGGCTGGCCACCAGTAGCGAAGCCCATCAATTCTACCTCCATTGCTCTGGGCGGCTCTGGCCTCGAGGAGCAGCAGGAATAATAGCGACCCTAGACAATGGTGCGCTATTATTGATTACTTGTTGTTGTTACACCACCAAAGGTTGTGAGAATGTACATAATATGTGTTGTTTAATCTTTCTGATAATTCCCAGTTGATTCACGAGAAAGTGTGTGAGCTGCAGAAGTTGTATCTAATCTGAAGTATGATGTTTTGCCCCATTGGTGGTCCAGCCCTCTGGAGCTGGCTGCGGGAGGATGGTTGAGATGCTATTGTACAGCTCTGCATTGGTTTAATTATTGTGCCCTATTGTCGGATCTTGTTTAAGTTCAATGCGTGTCTAATGTTGCCCTGTAGCAGTGTGTAAAGCCCCTCAATTTCCCTTACCCGCCCAGCCAAGTTTCTAATGTTACACAAGCAGCTTGGTCAACTTGATAGCGGCGGAGACAAGCGTCCCTTTAAATGCAGCCCCTTTAGCATTTACGATTTGCCTACAAAATGTAAAAAAAAGGAGAGATGTAGTAGTGCGCTGCGACCATAGCGCCGTGGTAGAAACGTTGGGGCCTTAGCGGACCTGCTGACGCTTGGAGTGCGCTCGCACCCACTCCTCATCCCCCCATGAGTCACGGGTCATGAACTGTCTGGCTCAATCACCGGGCGCCCAGGGACAATGGTCTTGCCCCAGGTGAGGGTGAAATGAGCAGCGTGCGGCTCACCTCTCCGCCGCGGCCAGATGAGATCATGCATCACATGATGATCTCCGACCTCCGCTCGGAACTCCCCCCGGTCCTCCCTCCTACTGCGCTAATAGGATAACAATAAAAGGTGCCAGGAACCCGGCCTGACGGAACTTCGCTAAGGCTGGACCTCGGTCTCCAGCTGCTGGCGTCTCCACCAGATATTGCTATCTCGCGTCGTCTACGTTCTTACGCTGACGCGTGGGTAAACTACAGGAAACCCCTCCAAAGCTTCGTTGCCTGGGCCCTTCCGCGCTCACCCTCCTCACAAGCCGTAGCTTCTACTTTTCCCTCCCATTTTCACCAAGCCCGCCGTGAACTCAGAGAGATTGCTTGCTGATCCCAAAACCTATGTGTGAAGCTGTCTTGAGAGCCTACAGGGCACACCGTACCAAGTACTGTCTTAGAGAGCACCCACCCACACTAGGTGAATCATAGGGATTTATACATATATATACATATATACATATATATACATATATATATACATATATACATATATATATCTATATATATATCTATATATATATATCTATATATACACACACACACACACACACACATACACACACACACACACACACACGTACGTATGTATACATATATATATATATATATATATATATATATATATATATATATATATATATATATATATATATATATATATATATATATATATATATATATATATATATATATATATATATATATATATATATATATAGGTGTATATATATATATATACACCTATATATATATACACCTGTTAGGAAGAAAATCCAAAACTTGTCAAATTTGGAAAGTGGCACCATCTTGCAGACTAGAGTTCCACAGGATGGTATTTTGTCTAAAACTTCTCAGAATGAAGCATTTCTCACACTGGAGTACCTTATTGGCACATTGAACAGAATAATTCAGTAGCAGGGAGTTCCACTGCTCCACTCTCCCCATTCCCTTGCTCAAAGTTTGGGTTATAACCCCATGACAGTTATTAGGTTAAGCAGAACGGTTACAAATCAGACAGCTAACGTTTCAGAGTTCACTAGATCTGCGTGTTTCTCTGCACAGGTAAAATAAGAACGAGACAAATGTCCTCTGATAAGCTAAGCTGGGTCAGTTCTTGGAAGGAGACCACCCAAGGTAGGCTTTGCAGAGGCTCTGGCAAACCACCTCTGGTTCTCATTTGCCTTGAAAGCCCCTGGCTGGGGTTGCCGTAAGTCAACTGTAACTTGAGCTAATGAACAAAATCACATTCAAACAAAGATCTCACTGGAAAAAATGTTCAATATACTTAGAAATCATCATTTTCTAATGTTCTAGATAGCCTTCCATACATATCTAAAGACAGCACAAAGCATTTGTCTTAAAAGCACCTTGTGTTAAAAAAATATTTGATTTAAAAAATCATGAAAGGGTTCCTTTTTGAATGCCTGTGTGGGCTGGCCAGTCACAGCCGACTTATGGCAATCCATAAGGTTTTTAAGGCAAGAGACACCTGGAAATGGTTTGCCATTGCCATTCCACATGGGGCTGAGAGAGTTCTGAAAAAACAGTGACTGGTCTAAGGCAGGGGTCTGCAACCTGCGGCTCTCCAGATGTAGTCCAGATGTTCACGGACTACAATTCCCACCAGCCCCTGCCACCATGGCTGATAGAGGTATGAATCCATAGACATCTGGAGGAAACACTTGAGTTGCGACCCTGGTCTAGGTCTCCAGCAAAATTCATAATGGAGAGTGGGAGTTGAACCTGGTTCTCCAGATTTGAATTGGTTGCTCTTAACCGCTATGCCTAACTGGGTTTTCAATTTTTCCCCAATTGGAAGAATGGAATAAGAAGTCCTTAGAAAAATGTGTCACACATAGACACACACAAACCACCTCCCAAATTCTGCTGTTTTTCCTTCCTGGTCTTCATATCTGTATGCCTGATCCACCATACAGTAATTGATACATGTGAAAGACTAGAATTGGCCATTTGGGTTCTATAGCCTCCCAAGTTTGCTCAGAAGTCACCTTATTCATTTTTTCACAAATGTGTTTAGAATGCCTGCAGGGCTGCCCAATCCTCTCTATTTCATTAAAAACCAGTCCTACCAAGTGCGGTAAGGGTTAGTCTCAAGTGAATATATGCCAGTTGCCCCTGTAGGTCTCATTCTACCATGAAGTAATCTGAAATGCAAAAATCCACAGCTGATATCAATTTGGATGCCATTTTTCATATGCTATGTAAAAATAATCCTTGCACGTGAAAAGCCTAGTAAACATCATTTAAAAACTGAAATGTGGGAAATCAGAGGAATTAAAATTTGAAGTGGAAATAGATGTGGCAACAGATTGTTATAATTACAGTGCAGTGGCAATAACTGATTTAAAAGCCTGCCCAAAGCCTTGAAGTGGCAGAACTGGAAGCATGGTTGGAAAATGGAAGCTGAGCAGGGTTGATGGCAGGAAAATGATGCTTAACAGCCCTATCCAAATTGGGGGCAAGGGGCTGAAAGTGGCATGGGGCTGCACTGGCGGATTTGTCCTCCACGGGGCACTTACCCTGCCAGAGGGGCAAATATGCCAGTGGGTGACTGCTAAAGCCCTCCAATATGCCCAGATGTGGTGCTGAGAATCGCATCAGTGCTCCTATGCTGCCTCCAGGTGTGCTGCAGCCCAGGGCTCCAACTTACGCCACCCTTTTGGGTAGCATAAGTCCATGTAGCCCAATAGAAGGCTTTCTTGTGGCAGGGAGGGTTTTTTTATTTTTCGCTTCCCCCATGCTTCCAAAAAGCCCTTTGGAGATCATGGCATGGCAGAGTGCCAGCAGTGCTATTCTTGCCCGCCCTGGGCTCTGGGTTGGGCTACAAGTGCCTGGAGCCTTATAGAGAAGAAAAAGTTGCACCTTTAGTTCCAAAGGATTTGATGCTGCAATTGGGAGAGTTTCTTTCCAAAAAGATTGAAGGAAAGCAGGTTTGGAGAAGAGTGTATTCAGAATGCTGGAAACAGGGTAGATACAGTCCAATGGCTGTGTGGAAGCTCCCAAAGAAACATACTACTGTGTATTGTCGAAGGCTTTCATGCTTCTGTTTGAAAGACAAGGTGGAATGAGCCCCATTTCTCTCCCACAATACTAGATGTCTGTTATCTGATGCAGTTCGTAAACAGAAGATTCAAAATAGACCAAAATAAGAGAACATTCTCAATATGCTATTTACTTAAGGTATTCTTTGGAAATGGGCTGGTTCTGTTAGCTTAGATGTCTATTGGAGTGACTAGACAAATTAATGGGAAAAGAATTATGATAGTTATAATGGTTAATTATGAATTATGATAGTTAAAGGGAGTCCCTGATGTCCTGTCTATAAACTCTTGCACTTAAAACCTAGTTGCCTTTTCAGTACTATGAATCCCCACACACTTTGCCAGCCCTGGCCTTCAGAGAGGAATTTGTGACAGAATAAGGTGAATCATTGGCTGGCTTGAAAGCTGATTTGAAGAACGGGGCAGATATGGAAAAGCAAGATTCAACTGGCCAGGAAATGGGGAAAGGACCTTATAGCACCCACCCTGAGAAGAATGAGGAATTCAGAGAAAAATCTGCCCAAAAGATCCCAAATGGGGACTCATCCAGCTTGGATTTAGCTTGCCAGCACTTCAGGCACTTGCGCTATCAGGAAGTGGATGAACCCCGAAAGATCTGCAACCACCTCCACCATCTTTGCTGCCAATGGCTGAAGCCAGAAAGGCACACCAAGAAGGAGATGCTGGACCTGGTGCTCTTGGAACAGTTCCTGACCATCCTGCCCCCAGAGGTGAAGAGCTGGGTCAGGGAATGTGGGCCAGAGACCAGTTGCCAAGCAGTGGCCCTGGCAGAAGGCTTCCTCTTGAGCCAAGCAGAAGCCAAGAAGCAGGAAGATCAGGTGAGGAGTTTCATCCTGAGTTGAGCAGAATACGTAAAAGACTTTGCTAAGATGTTTCCAAGTTCTTAGCTTTTTTCTAGAAATCATCCATGAACTATCCCAGGGGTAGGGAACCTGCGGCTCTCCAGATGTTCAGGAACTACAATTCCCAGCAGCCCCTGCCAGCATGGCCAATTGGTCATGCTGACAGGGGCTGCTGGCTATCTGGAAGTGCCTCCTAGCCGCCTCTTCTAACAATTGCCTGGGTTAATTCTTCCCTCCTTTCTCTCCCCACTCTTTGTCTGGTGTTTCAGGGCCCATCAGAAGGGACATTCCTTGAGGCAGAGAAGGCTCCATCAGGTCCCAAGAAGACATCACTGGGCAAGGAATCATCAGGTAGGCTTCTCCTTCATCTTCCTTTCTGAAGTAAACCTGGAATCTTCAGGGTGCTTTTTGGTTTTCCTGGAAGCCTCTCAAGAGTAGATATTGGTTTCCAGCTTCCATGGCAGTTTCAAAATGTCTCAAATAAAATAAATTATTTTTATGTATCCTTTATATATCAACCCAGTTCAACCCCGGTGTAATTGTGCTGTGAAAAAAGGCCAAAGAGTCAGAAGAGGGAGAAAGTGATGGGGCTTTGCTCCTGGATTTCAACTAGGCATATAGCAGCTGTATAACTATCTTCTACCCCTTTCTCTTCCCCTCACAGGTAGTGGAAAGACCCTGCCTGGTTCTTCTGGGCCTTCTGCAGTCTCTAGTAGAATGAAAAGATCGTATGTACAGCCAGATGAGGTAGGGAGAGGATCCAAGGGGAGAAGGGCTGAGAACATCCCCAGTGCCCCTGTCTTTCACAGCTTTTGCATCTGGCAAATCTCCCCCTCCTGCCAATCACTTAAGACTTTAAACAATAGTGAAGAAGCTTTGTATCCTACAGGATGACCCCTAATCACCTCGCTTTCCTTATGTAATTAGATTGTTATATTCATTTTTGTGAGAAAAGAAACAGTTTTCTTCTTCTTTCAGGATCCGGCTGCCTTCAAGGAGGTAACTGTGGACTCCTCAGAGGAGAAGCGAGCCTTGCTGGTTTTGGACCAAAAGATGACAGAGAATTACAGGAATCTGGCCATTCTGGGTATGGCACCTCTTTTGTTAACAAATACTGGAAGCAGAAATTTCTGTTATTGTTTCTCTACAATTTTATTTATTTACAAAACAGACATCTCACCTTTTTGCCCAGTCCAATAAAATGGTTGAAAATTAAAAACAGAACATTTTGAAATGTACAGACCAATATAAAATGTATATTAAAGGCAGAGAACCAAGAATTAAAACAGGGCATGAAGGAGAGGTGATTGTGGAAACTTTACACAAAACAAAGAAGTCTTAACCCGGAGCCTCGGAAGATTACCGTAGCACATCATCGTTTCTATCCAACAAAGGCGGCTGTATGCTCTCCCCGCTCCCTCGGAATACAACCAAGTTACAGAGCAAGAGCTAAATATCTCTCATCTCTGTTATCCATTAACCAACGCCGTGCATTCATGCTAGCACGCCTCAATATTTTCCCATCAGCGGAAACCTCAGGGAGATACCTCCAGATCCCTAAACATCAGAGACTATGCCATTGCGGATATGGATCTATAGAAACCATAACTCATATTCTTCTGGAATGCTGTCTTCACAGTAACCTGCGCGTGATTTTAATTCACCCTCTGCTGCTTCCAAGACTTGAGCACTCCAAGTTCCAGACCACTCGCTTTCTGCTAAGTGACTGTAATCCATCTATCACCTTGGCAGTGGCTAAATTCTTGGAAAGCATTTTAAACACCAGTATTTAAATGTTTTAAAAGTTTTCTCTTTTAAATGGAAATAATTTATATGCCATTAAAGGTTAAAATGGAAATGGATTACCGTAGCAGTCAAGTAGGTTCATATGGGAGTAGGCAGTAAATTGAGGTAAGCTGGTTCCAATCCATGTAGGCTCAGTGGGATTCAGCTATGAAGCTGTAAGGTCAAAAAATAAATTTGTCCTGTGATGAAAAAATTCTCCTTCATTTGGTTTTTCTCTTTATTCCAACAGAAGTGGGAAGCCAGAGAGGGAGGAAACTGAAGTCAACAAAAATGGAAACCAGAGCTCAAATGTGGAAGAAATTCATGTCTTCTGAAGCTTTCAATTATCATAGAATTCCAATTAAAAAACAAAAGCACAGAGAAAACATAATGAACAGAGTTCCTGTATCTGCAAAAGTCTCAGTCGGTAAATCGAGCCTTGGTACCCATGAAAAAATTAAAAATGGAGCAAATATGCTGAACTCTTCAGAGTCTGGAATGAGCTTCAGTGAGAGCTTTACTTCCTCTTACAGAATCTGTACAGGGAGAAAAAAATACAACTGCTCAGTGTGCGGAAAGAACTTTAGTCAGAATTCAAGCCTTATCTGCCATCAGAGAATCCACACAGGGGAAAAACCATACACATGCTCAGTGTGTGCAAAGAGTTTCAGTCAGAGCGCACACCTTATTTCTCATCAAAGAATCCACACAGGGGAGAAACCATTTAAATGCTCCATATGTGAGAAGAGTTTCCAGCACAGAACAAGTTTTACTTCCCATCAAAGAATTCACACAGGGGAGAAACCATATAGCTGCTCAGAGTGTGGAAAGAGCTTCAATTGGAGAACATGCCTTACTTCCCATCAAAGACTCCACATAGGGAAGAAACCATATAGATGCTCAGAGTGTGGAAAAAGTTTCGTTCAGAGTTCACACCTAATTTCCCATCAAAAAATCCACACAGGGGAGAAGCCATATAGATGCTCAGAGTGTGGAAAGAGCTTCAGTCAGAGCTCAGGTCTTAATTCTCACTACAGAATTCACACTGGGGACAAACCATACAAATGCTCACAATGTGGGAAGAACTTTAGTGACTGTTCAAGCCTTAAATCCCATTATAGAATCCACACTTGGGTGAAACCATATAAATGCCTGGAGTGTGGAAAGAGTTTCTGTCAGAGTGCACAACTTACTGCTCATCACAGAATCCACACAGGGGAAAAACCATATGTATGCACAGAGTGTGGAAAGAGCTTCCGCCAGAGTGCACACCTGATTTCCCATCACAAAATCCACACAGGAGAAAAACCATACATATGCTCAGAATGTGGAAAGAGCTTCTGCCAGAGCTCACATCTTTCTTACCGTCACAGAATCCATACCAGAATCAAACCATAGAAATGCTCACAGTGTGGAAAGAACTTCAGGAAGGGCTCACACCTCACTTCCCATCATAAAATTCATACATGGGAGAAACCATGCAAAAGCTCAGCTTGCTGAAAGAGTTTCAGTCAGAATGGGAAATAATTTCAGTAAGAGCTGAAGCCTTGTTTCATATCTCTGAATGCACATGGTGACAAACCCTAGCAAAGAAATGGCCTAAGTAAAGATCTGAGCTGTCAGTGTCTCCTTGAATGAGAGGATGGTTCTAGAACATGTTTGATCATAATAGTGTTAAAACACTATAACAATCTATTGCAGAACATACTAGTTCAAAACTTTCATTTAGTTTAAAAAACATTTCTAGTCCTTTTGGTTGCAGGCAGCACCTTTCTTCTTATACTTCTGCAGATAAAAGAGCTAGAGACTTGGGACATTTGTTGCAATAGATCTCTATACTGTAACAATAGTACAGCAACCTAACAATTCCATTTTATTGATTAAATTTTATTTAATATTAATGCATATTAATATATATTAATGCATATTAATATATTAATGCTATATCGATACTTTTTGGCTGCTTCCACTGCCTCAACATAACCCCTTCTAGAGAAATCAACCAGACCATTGTTACACACCCATTGGTGACTACCTGGCTGAACTGTTAGCATTCTTTTCCAAAGTCTGCAAAATCTACAGCAAGGATGAACTGCAGCTGCCTGCACTATTGATGGGAGCAATCCAGGGTGAGTATGTTCCCTTACCTCTCATCAAATAGAAGGGATATGGCTTCTCAGGGTTGCTCCTTGATAGTGCCTGGTGCTTTGCTTTGCTAAATTTTGGTTTACAGGAAAAATATATCTGTTTTCTGGTAGTGGAAGGGAATGTGCCCCCAGTCCCCAGATTGTTTCTCAGTATTTTAAGTAATTGAAATCTGGGAGAAAGTTAGCAAACTATAAAATGTTATGAAGGCACAATGAAATGTTTTCTTTTTTTTGCAACAGATAAAATGCTTGTAAGGCAAGGTATTACTCAAAATGTTTGGCATGAATGTTTTTGCATAAGATACTGTGGTTTTAATATTGAGAACTGCTTTGTATAGTCTCAGCACATAGAGTATATTGTCTGTAGTGTCAGCATATAGATTGTTATATGAATATGAATAATGTTGGCAACTATTAATGTACTGCAGTATGTTATTCAAGAGTTCCATGGTTTCAAAGTTATAAACTTTAACTTGATATCCAACTATGCTGGCAGTCCTATTGTATGACACTCTTTTAGTCCAGTCAGGGGGTCTGCTTAGGGTCTCCAAGGCTTGATTCCACAATCAATGGTTACTTTTGATGGACACAGACCTTGCTTGGGTTCTGACTGTTCCACTCCACTAGTGTTTTTTTTTTAATTTCCCGGGCCACCAGAATATTGCTGGAAGCAGCCCAAATTAAAGGTAGCACAGGCACAGAGAAGTGTGGCCATTAGGTGCTTGAGACCTACCTCTTTGAGATGCTGGGATTCTCGGTGTCTCCTAGGGTTTTGCTAGAATCTTGGTGTGTTTACAGTTCTCATTAGGGGAAGCTGGGATAGAGAGACTTTTAAAACCACCATGAGGAAATCAGTATCATCAGATCCTTGGTTGGATGTTGACTCTCCAGATGAATGCCCTTTCTGACACCAGACCTCCTTGCAGTTTGGGTCCTGGCCTCAGCCTTGGGTCAGCTTGTACAGGAATTATGGTCCTGTATGTTTGTGTCCAGCTTTTCAGGAGGGTGGTTCATTGATTTACATGAGTGGAAGGAGAGTTGGAAGGGGAGATCTGAATGTGGAGCAGATCTGAGAATTCTGACAGTCTCTCAGCATGCAACAGAAAAAGAGAGCAAGGCATGTTCTTCAGCTGCAAACAGGGAAGTGTTACCCTTCCTTAGAAACAGGAAGGGTAGTTGAGAGGCTTCATGCTCGGTGCTGTGCAGTTTCAGCCCTTGTTTTCTTTCAGTGATCTGGTGGAGGAGAGCTGGCCCTGTTTAAAAAATGAAGCCTTCTGCAAACCACTTCCAGGTCTTTATTTCTGTCTCCAGACTTTAAGGCTTCCTGCAGATTAAACGATTGGGACTGACAACAACCACAGCAGCTATCTGTCCCATATTGCTTATAGTCTCTTATAACTAGCTCTCCATGAAATCCTTGGCAAATTCCATTGTGGAAAGCTTGGGTGGTTTCTTAACAGCTTTTCTCCCCTCAGTGTGGATTCATAAGTGCTTACATTTTGAATAAAACAGTCCCAGACCCTCAAACAGAACAATTCTACCTGTCATTCACAGTAGCAACAGAGCAGGTAGTATGTTCTTATGTCCTAGTAAACACTCTGCCTTCAGTGAAAGCATTCTCTCCCCAAGTTTCAGTAACAGACCCAGTGGCGTGTGGCTAGATTGTGTTGTAGGTTCGCCATCACCAGGCTAGACAATACCAATCAATTTTTAGTGTGTGGCAATTAAATGGAGAATAGCATTCACTGGGAGAGTGACTTGCACAGAGATCCTTCTTTGCCTCAGTTTTGCACAGCAGAGGAGCTGCCCCAGAACATAGCCCCATCCACTAATAGAACCAGAGCTGGGGGATGACATTACTCTCCCTTTACCTCAAGTTCCACCATCAGCAGGGACAAGGCTGCTGTTCTCCCAGGGTCTCTGCTAAATCTGGCTCAGCACTTTGTCAACCCAGTCCCTTCCAAATTGACTGGTGAGTGCTCTGTTGCTGCCCCCCACCGAGGCATTAATAACTGAAAAAATATGCTCTGATCTGGATGACACCTGTAATACAGGCGAGGTAAAGAAATACTTCCAAGAAAGCTCTTATGAACACACCTTGTTTTCCAGGGTGGTCTGATGCCCACATGCCCCCCCCCCCCATGGGCCTAATGCAACATCTGAAGGGGGTTGACTGAAGCATGAAGGATCTCTACTGAGTTTCCACATGGACCCGCAGTGCAGGGCAAATGTGCCCCAGGGCACAAGATATCTACCTGCCCAGCTACAGGGAGGAGAGAATTTTCTAGATGAGAGATGGGGGGGGGGGGGGACACCAAGGAAACCACCTTGAACACGAGGTGAAAGGTAATGCTCCATGTGCCTCTCTGATTAGTTTTCCATGTGCAAGTTCAAGCAAGCTTTTATACATGGGCAAGAGGGCGGTGCTGTACAAAAGATATCAGGAAGTTAGTTGAATAAATTATTGGTAACTGTGGTCTATATGGCTTGACAGAGAGCTTGGTGAACCTAAGACCCCACTATGGAGCTTGGCATCATCTAATGTGTCACATGAAGGCTCTGCTTTGCTTCCGTTCTGTTTTTAAAGCTTCTGGTTGGTTCCACAACCCTAGCCCTATTTAATTGTTTTGTTGAATGTCCTACCTGTCAGTGGCACTGACTCAAGCTGTGTAATACGCATTGAATCAAAGTGTGAAATAATGTAAATAATGTAAATAAATGAAGTCCCGAAGCAGAGGGGCTTCCTGCTTCCCCCTTCCTTTGGGGCTCAAAGCCAATGAATCTGTGCCAAATAAAAGGTGAGCAGGGTCCTGCTTGGGTTCCCAGGGATTCGGGGAGTGGGGGGAAGGCAACATTTCCCGCCATCAAAGGATCCTCCAGCCTAGGAAGGTCTCCCCCTCTCCCAAATGGTTCAGATCACCCACAAATCCCTCCCTTCTCCTTCCTGGTCCCCCACGCCCCGGTTTCTGGGGGTGGGCGGGCAGGAGGGCTGCCCCTTCCCTCTCAAAGCAAATGCAAAGTCCATTTTGCAGAGAGGAGGGAGGAGAAGACGAACAGAGGGCTGCGCATTAAATCTCCAAGGGCGAAGCGGCTCTCTCCCCTGGCTATCTGCCCCACCCCAAATTTAGGCTACAGTCGAAAATCCTAGAGAGGCCGTCAGGAAGGGATCGGGGGAGGGGAGGGGAGCGTTTTTCCGGCCCAGAGTCCGCACGTGGGGAAGCTGCCTCTGTCTTTCCCGCTCGCACCAGTAGGCGCTGCTACTCTTCCCCCCAGGTGGGTTAAAGGGTCTCCCGGGCCTGGGGATGCGGGGCTAGGAGAGGTGGGGTGAGGTGGAAGTGCAAGGAAGAGGAGAGGCTGGCCCTGATTCGGGTAAGGGAGCGAGAGCGTTTAGCCAAATTAGGAAGGGGGGGGGGGGCTGCGCCGTCTGAGGCTCCGCTCTCCCCCCCCCCGCCCATAACCTTGACTGGGGGTCTGGGGAAGGGAATGAAATCCAGCCCGTTCTCTGCTTTGAGGAGGCCTTGCGAGGGATCTGCATTGGCAGCGTGGGTGGGGTAAGGAGGAAAGAGCCTCGACTGGCCCTTTTTGGAGGGGGGGGGGTGTTGAGAGTGAAAGAAAGGAATGGAGAAGAGAGACCTGGATTGGTGGTGAGGGGTGGGGATTGCTGGTCGCTGCTCTCTGGGGCCAGTGGCTGACTCCAGACTTGGAAGTTTGGCCGGCGGTGGGGGGGGGGGGGCATATGCACCCCCAGGTAGGGTAATAAGCTGTGGGACCCCCCCTCCCTCCCAAGTCCCGGGATGAGGCCCCTGAAAAGTAAAGCATTTGCAAAGGATGCTGTGATGGAACAGTACTGTAAAACTAGCAAAGTCACATATGACTGTGAAAAGCATCTTTGCCTTTTGATCTCCTGGAGGGAGGACAGGAAACTATGCAGAGGTGCTAGGATGAAACTTCAAAGGCCTAAGTTACCTCGTGGCCTGAACAGAGTTTTCCTGGGAAAGGGAAAACAAAGGTTTTTGGAATTCCATCTTGAGACGTGGTCAGAGAAGGATCTCTGGGCCATGGGTTCCCAGAATGGGGACAGAGAACCAAAAGGGATATGACCACCTAAGCAATCCCTTAACTGCATCTAAGTTTTATTTCTTTGTTTTCTGTTTTTCAATAAAAATCGTTGAGACCTCAGCTGGTTGGAGTTATTGGAGAAAAGAACCCAGGTTTTAATGAAACAAGCGTGGCTCTCCCAGGCTTGCTTTCATGATATGGTGGCAGCTTTTGTGGTCTCCAATACTCAAGGGTCTACACCTTCGTGGATTTGTGGCAGGCTTGCTTTCGTGATTCCAGTGTGAGCATTTTGGGAGGAGAAGGCTGCGTGCAGGTTGAGATGGTAAGATGCGAATTCAGATGGGGCAGGGGACGTCCCTTCCTTTGGGAGGGCAAAGCAGAAAGCAAAGAGTTTCAAGGGGACACAACGAGGGTCTCCATGAGAAAGAACTGACGATCCAGGAACCCAAACCTTTGTTTTCCTCCCTTCACGGCAGATATCTGAGTTCTTGAGTCTGCCACTCCATGCTTTCAAGTGTGTGTGGGGGTGGGGGGGTGGGGGAAGGGGGGGGGCAGAATAGCCCAGCATAGCTAAAGGGAGAGAGCCCACAGTCCTAGAGAAGTACACGTGGGACTCCCCTTTTGTAGAAACCATATTTCAATTTCTCAGCCTGCTGGTCAAATGGCTGGGAGGGAATCGTGGCATTCAAAGGGGCTCTGGATGAGAAGTCTGGGGCAGCAATGCAGGACTGATGGTGGAGAGAGAGCAGGGGAAATCCCTTTGCCATATACTTCCTCCTCCCCCCTCCATCAGAAAAAGCTGCGTAGAGAAAAGACAAAGGAGTCCCCAATGACACACAGGAGGCATGAATAGGAAAAAGATTTCCCTGCCATTTTGTCCACTGGAGGGGTTCTGATGGGTCCAGACTGGGGAACAAAAATGGGCAGGAGAATTAGGGATGTAGAAAGGGGAGAATCCCCCAATAGCTCCTGCCCCCTTTATTTTTTTTTTTTGCCAGCATAGCTCCAGCTGGCCTTCCCTTTCTTCCTCAACAGGCTGCCCAACAAGGCAGCTGTGACTTTTGCTCTATGGAAAACTAGGGCAGGTGGGTCAGAAAAGCCCCCCCCCCTTCTCCATTGATGATCCTGAACCTTCTAACTTGTGGGTGGTTTTTGTACTCCTCCAGGTGTTGGTGCATGGGATGTGTCTGTGTGTGTCCCTCCAGGCTTCCTGAGATGAAGAACCAGAATTGTTGGATCTTTTCAGGATCAACAGTGCCAGGTAACAAGAGAGACCATCTGCTTCTTTCTGTCATGCCTTGAATTCATGTCTCTCTGATGCCATCCATGCAAGCAGATACCCTGGGCAGAAACTCTGTCCTTGCAGTGGTGCTTTTCTGTGTGTGGGGAGTTTTCCCATGATGCAAAGAAACATTTGTAGTGTGCAAACTCAGGGCTGAATTTGCTGCCTTGAGCCAGAGAGTCCCCCTCTAATGCCTCAGGGCTTTCGTACCTCCTGTCCTTCCCCAAATGCTTGGAGAAGACCAAGGAGTGAGAATGCATTTGGCGAGGTTGGGAGGAAACACGGCCAAAACAGGAGGGAGATAGATGGATAAGGAGGGGGACCTTCCCCCATAAAGAGCAAGTAAGTATGTCTGGCTAGTGAGTCTAGAGCAGAGGTCTTCAAACTATGGCCCTCCAGATGTTCAGGAACTACAATTCCCATCAGCCTCTGCCAGCATGGCCAAGTAGCAGGGCTGATGGGAATTGTAGTTCCTGAACATCTGGAGGGCCATAGTTTGACGACCCCTGGTCTAGAGCCTTCTGTAATCAAACCCAGCATCTTGAATTAGGCTCTGAAGCAAAGGTTCCGGTGCAGAAAATGTGTGTGTAGCAAAAACAGTTTCCCTCGGTTTTTATTTCCCTATGTTTTTATTTCTTGCCCTCCCAGGCAGCAGCGGAAAGACAATCCTGGTGCCTCCTCTGCTGACTCCTCTATGTGGTGGAGGGAAAAGAGCCACCATGAAGCCCGCTCAGGTAAGGGTTGGGAGGGGAGGGTCACTGTGATGACGTGCAGCGGAGGGCTTGAATGGTTCCTTCTCTATCACATGGCTCAGAAGGTTGGACTACTTTCCCTTGGCATCCTGCTCTCAATGTTTTGGATTACTTGTGCAGAAAAGACCCTAGAGGGAGAATAAACCAGTTCTGGCTACCAACTTCCATGTCTGGAGTTATCTTAGAAACATAGCTGATCTCTCAAACGCAGGGGTTGGGACTGAACTTTCTTCTGTCCTGTGGTGCCTTTCCAGCACGAGGAATGCATCCTTCTCCTTGTGCCCCAAGATGCTGTTATAGCCCAGGTGCCTCTTGGGCCTCTAGAGCTGCGGTGTCGGACATGTTGCCCAAGAGTTAGATCCAGCCCCTTGAGAGGGTTTATCAGGTCCGTGTGTTGTCCAGGCAGCACCTTCCCCCACTGCTTTTCATTCTCTTTCTATCTCTCCACTTCCATACGAATTTAATTTAATTTAATGGGTCAACTAAGAGTGAGACAGAATTGGGAGCCTTCTTTGCCCAAGATTTTGAATTTGGACTTCCCAAAGTAGATTTTTCCCCACTATCCAAACACCTGGACTGCAAACCTCTTAAAAAAAATTTCCTTCCTGTCTTCCCTACCAGTTATCCAGTTGTAGTTCATGCAAATTAAACATTTTAGAACAAGGGTTTTGTTCTTTTTGGGGGAAATGCTGAATCTGTCAGCAGTCTGTGTAAGCAAAAATGGCAAAAGGCAGAGAGTTGGGGGTGCTTGTGTGAATGGCCATGGGTGCCTGTTATGGGGTTATGGGGTTTTATCGCCATCTGCGTATTTATTGTGTATTTATTGGTTTGGCTGTAATTTTAATTGATGGTTGTGCTTATACTGGTTTTATATTATACTGTTTTATCTGGTTTTATGTTGATGTTCGCCTCCCTGAGCCCTAGGGGGAAGGGCGGGATACAAACAAACAAACAAACAAAAATATATTTCCCCTGGGTAAGAATGCCTCCCAGGAGGGCTGGATCAGGGGAACCAAATGTCACTACTAAAATCCTCTCTTCCTTCTCCTGTCAATCAATAATTCTTTATACAGCTTTGGGAACAGTTTTCTCCTGAGCCACCTTTTGAGCGATATGAAGAAACACTTTCTTCTCCTCCTTTCCAGGGTCTGGTGTCCTTTGAAGAGGTGGCTGTGTATTTCTCTGAGGGGGAGTGGACCCTGCTGACCCCAGCCCAGAAAGCTCTGTACAAGGAAGTCATGCTGGAGAATTATGGGAACGTGGCCTCTCTGGGTAAGGGATCTCTGCTGTCTCCTCAATGCTGTGAGGTGTGATGATGACTCCTTCTCTGGTGTCTCTGAGGAAGTAATTGTTGAGGAAGGATGTCCACTCTGTATGCTGATCTGGTGATGGTTGGGGGTTTCTTGCACAGTGGGGAAGCCCTGTATAGCAATCCTTGGACCTGCTGTGGACACGCAATCCTTGGACCTGCTGTGGACACAGCCTACCTTGATTTTAGTCAGGCCTTTGACAAGGTGCCCCATGATATTCTTGCAAGTAAGCTGGAAAGCTGCGGACTAGAAAATGCAACTGTTAGATGGATTTGTAATTGGTTTATTGGCCGAATACAAAGAGTGCTCAACAATGGCTCATTTTCATCTTGGAGAAAAGTGAGTGGTGGTGTGCCACAGGGTTCTGTCCGGGGCCCAATGCTATTCAATATTTTTATAAATGACTTGGGTGCTGAAATAGAGGGCATGTTAATCAAATTTGCAGATGATATTAAATTAGGAGGGGTAGCTAATACCCCAGAGGACAAGGGCAGGATTTCAAATGATCTGGACAGATTGGAGAGCGGGCCAAAATAAAGAAAATGAGTTTCAACAGATATAATTGTAAGATACTCCACTTAGGCAGAAAAAATGAAATACACAGAAATAGGATGGGTGACACCTGGCTTGACAACAATAAATGTGAAAGGGATCTTGGAGTCTTAGCAGACCACCTGAACATGAGTCAGTAGTGTGATGCAGCAGCCAAGAAAGCCAATGCAATTCTGGAATACATCAATAGGACCATAGTGTCTAGATCAAGGGACGTAATAGTACCTCTCTATTCTACCTCACCTGGAATACTGTGTTCAGTTCTGGGCACCGCAATTCAAGAAGGATACTGACAAGCTAAAATGTGCTGTTTTCAAACTCCTTTCCCTTCCTCTCCCGTGAGGTAGCTCTACTTTGTGAAGTAGATGGGCTGAGAGAGTTCTGAGAGAGCAGGCTTCACGTGTAGGAGTGGGGAAACAAATCCAGTTCACCAAATAAGACTACACTTCTCATGTGGAGGAGTGATGAATCAAACCCAGTTCTCCAGATTAGAGTCCACCGCTCTGGCTCTTTTTCTGCATGCAAACAAATCCACTGTAATTCCAGGTTATCTCGAAGCTCTACCTGAATCTAGGCAACCCTTTATCAGATAGATGGGGAGGGACAGCATCATCCTTCATGCCTGAGTGTCAAACATATAGCCTGTGGTCATAATCTGGCCCCTGGAACACTCTTATGCAGCCTATGAACTTTTCCAACACTGGCCAGATTTTAGCTCCACCTCCATAATCTATGTGGAGGGGTGTGCAGGTCCTTTCCGCCTGTCACAGGAGTGACAGAGGAATCATTTTGTGTGATGATTGGTGGTCTTTCCATAGATGTCAGCGGCATTGCTAGGCTGTTTGGGCCTTGGCAACAGGTTTTTCAAAATTTTCCTCTCCTGTGGCGGGCAGGCCTTGGACTCCAGTGCACAAGCATTGGGGTCTTAGGATGGGGATGGGGCTTATTCTCAGGCAAGAATATGTTCCCTTTGCCAATTCTACTAATCAAACCAAAAAAAGCCTGCCGGGTTGGTTTTTTTTACAGAATTCAAATAATCTGCAATGGAACACCAGTCCCCTCTCACAGGAAAGGAGCCTTTGTTCTGTCTCCCCTGCTACTTGCTGGGCCTCTCTAGCAAACAGCCCGGTCAGTTTAACTTTCAGTTCTGCTGACAACTTTTTAAAAATTTCCTGTCCTTCTCATCAGGTCCATTGATGCAGCTGAGCCTTAATCAGGATCATTGGGGGGGGGCGGGCGGGGGGAAGGATGCATGGAGGAGTCCAGCTTGCCCACGTCCCTGCACCACACATTGGGAATACTCATGTCAAAATAGAGTTGGAAGAGACCAACCCCCTGCACTGCAGGAACACACAATCAAAGCACCCCTGATAGATGGCCATCCAGCCTCTGTTTTAAAACCTCCAAGGAAGGAGACACCACCACACTCTGAGGCAGTGTATTCCACTGTCAAATAGCCCTTATTGTCAGGAAATTCTTCCTAAAGTTTAGGTGGAATCTCTTTTTCTGTACTTTGAATCCATTACTCCTTGTCCTAATGTCTGGAGCAGCAGAAAACAAGCTTGCTCCCTCTTCAACATGACATCCCTTCAAATATTTAAGCATGACTATCATGTCATCCCTTAATCTTCTCTTCTCCTGAGTTCACACACCCAGCTCCCTAAGCCACTTCTCATACAGCATGGAATTCAGACCTTTTGCCATTTTGGTTGCCTTCCTCTGGACCCATTCCATCATGTCAGTATCCTTCTTGAATTGTGGTGCTGAATAGTAGATTCATTGTGTTTCCTTGAATCTTGTACCTTTCTGCTTTTCTGTTCTCTATATTCTATTGTATTACTCAATCATTGCTAAAATAGTGTTGATATGATTCAGGGATGGTGAATTACCCCAAATATGATCCTTGTCCCGTAAGCCCTTTCCGCACGGCAGCGGCAGCGCTTCTCCACCAGCATAATTTATGTCGGTGGAGGTGTGGTCGCCCTCCCCCACTCACCTGCCTCTCCAGCGTCGCTCTGGAGGGCTGCAGGGACCCGCCCACTCTGCCCTCCGACCCCTGGAGGTCCCTGCAGTACTCCAAAGCGACGCTGGAGAGGCTGGTGAGTAGGAGTGACGGGGAAAGGGGTGGCTTCCCTGCGGTGTGATTCGCGGTTTTTGTTAGGGACGGCTTCACGCCACCCGGGGAAAGGCAGGACGGTGCTGCTGCGATGCAGCAATGCCGGCCATCCAAACGCTCTCCAGGGACGGCGTTTTTGCCGTCCCTGGGACGCTTCATTTGGCCCGTGCGGAAAGGGCCTAATATTCTAACAAAAATGTTGCTCCACATGCTCGTTTTCCATATTTATAATACTTAACTTGGACTTTGTAAGCTTCTCAGCAACCTAAGATTTGGTTTAAGAGCTCCTAGTCTCTTTACATTCAATATGGCAATAACTTCTCTAATATAATGCTCATGGTTTGTTCTACTATTGAAATATACTTATGAGTTTAAGGGACAACATACATTAATATCTTAAACATGCAATGACTATTCATACATTACTAACTTATATTTACAAATACATCACTTTTATGAGATATAAAGCTTTCTCAAAGTAACTGCACGTTGACAAGATGCGCTAAATTATTAACACAATTCTTTGATTTTGGGTTAACTCATACATTGACAATATGTAGATTTACACAAATGCAACACTTCTATAAAATGAAAAGCTTTCTCAAAGTTACTGTGTGCTGCCAAGATGCACCAAATTATAAACATACTTTTCTGGCTTTGGGTTAACTCATATATTGACCTACATGAACTTACCCATTAAGTACAGTAATCATTTATAAGCTCCTGTGATCAATTATCACTTTTCACATTGGCTGATTACGCACAGAGAGCTTAAACCGATCCCTGACCGAATTGACCATGGAGTCTTTGTTTTGGAGAATGTGGCTTATTATTATTCACCATCCTTTCCCCCTGCTGTTTCTCCTCCTGCTGGGCTGCAGGGAGGTATTACCCATTTGATGGCCCCAGAGCTTTTTTGATGCAGGGTCTGGGGTGTTATGTTAGATCCCATCCTCATAAGCCAGTTTGCTTGTGTCCATGGGTTTGCTTGTGTCCATGGGAGAGCAACGTTCACTTGTTTTTGCGGCTCCTCTAATGGGCATACATGGTTTCAGCTTGCTTTCAACCTGCCTGCAGGGTTCCAAAACCTCCCCCTCCCAGTCTATATGTCCAATAAATAGGGCGAGGATATCCACCATTTTTAACATTGTACAAAACATAAACCATTTGGTTTTTTAATTAATCAATAGATAGATTGATGAGAAGTCATTTAAGAAAACTAAGTTCATTCCAGCACCTCAAGCACATTAAGCACTGAAACAGGCATGCTATTGTCTGGTGAAACTCTCAGCATCTGACCAGTGGCTGTTCTAAAGGGGCAGAAAATGGCAGCTATGAGCTGCTAAGAAGATGGAAATTGAGGCTTCAAATTCAGGTGGGAAAAAAACCTTGGGCTAGTCACAGTTCTTCTGAGCTCTCTCAGACCCACCTACCTCATAGGGAAAGGAGTTTGTAAGCCCCTTTGAGTCTCCTTGCAAGAGAGAAAGGGGGGATATAAATCCAACTCTTCTTCTTCTATCATGACAGCTCTACTGACCATCCAAAAACTGTTTTGTTGGTGTTATTGTGGTTGTTCTTGTCCAACTCTATGGCCCCTTCTGCACGGCGGCGGAAGGGGTCGGGTCGGCATAGATGACGCCGACCCGACCCCTCTGGGACCATTCGCACGAATGGTCCCAGAACCTGCCGGGATGATGGCGCAGAGCTGCGCCGTTGTCAGGGCGACCTACCTGTCCTGCGGCCCTCCGGCACGTCGCTGAGGCCAGGGGACATGCCCCCCTGCGCGACCGCTCCGGAGTCTTGGGGGGGGGGAGGCGCCGTGGAGCCGCTGCTGTTTGCACGGCGGCGGCTCCAAGCCGCCGTTTTCCAAAAACCTCGCTGGGCAAGCGAGGTTGGAAAACGGCGGCTTCACGCCGCTTGGGTGGAGTGAGGGCGGCGCGGCTGCGAAGCAGCTGTGCCCCCTGTGTGAACGGCTCCCTGGGGACGGCGTTTTTGCCGTCCCCAGGCCGCCATATTCCGCCCGTGCGGAAGGGGCCTATGATTCTATATCACTGGTTATAAAAGCTCATAAATCAGTAATCTAGTTACTGTGTAAGTTGATCACTTGATACAAAAGCTTATTAGCTTTTGTAAAAGCTTCAGATCCCCTGAAGATGCCAACCACAGATGCAGGCAAAACATCAGGAGAGAATGCTGCTAGAACACGGTTATACAGCCCGGAAACCACACAGCACGCCAAAAGCTTATTAGTTATTTTATTTCAGTGGGTAAAGTGAACACAACTTTAATTCACAACCCAAAGCCAGGGAACTAAGTCAATCATTTCTTGCAACTGCTAATATGTGTTAAAGTTGAGAAAATAGGATGTTTTATGAAAGTGGTATGTTTGATACCCTAGGCAGGAGTCCAATCTTTCCATTTTCAGCCTATCTTTCCTTGCTTGCAGAAGCAGATCAAGGAACTGGTTTAGTAACCCATGAAATAATCAGATATAAGGAGTATGGGGGGCTGCCCAAGAAATACCCTGACATACCAGAGAAAGCATAAGCATAAGCATAAGCATTTTATTGTCATTGTGCACGCACAACGAAATTTACAGCAGCATTCCTCGATGCACACAATTTCAGACTCATACAATTTCAGACTCATGCAATTTCAGACTCATACATCATCATCCTCCACCCATCCCTACATAGCCCCAAATACATCAATATGAAGCAGCGGAGTTTAGCATAGCCACAGCTCTAGAGTAGAAGCTGTCTCTAAGCCTCTTTGTCCTAGTTCTGAGGGCCCTGTATCGTCTGCCAGATGGTAGCAGTTTAAAAAGAGAGTGTGCTGGATGAGACGGGTCCCTTAGAATATTTTGGGCTTTATTTAGACTTCGGGCATTATAGATTTCTTCCAAGGAGGGGAGAGGGCAGCCGATAATCCTTTGTGCAGTATTGATCACCCTTTGGAGCGCCTTCCTATTCGCCACTGTGCAACTGGAGAACCATACACAGATGCAGTAGGTTAGGACACTCTCTATAGCACAGCGGTAAAAGGACACCAGAAGTTTTCCATCTAGTTGTTGCTTCCTTAAAAGTCTCAGAAAGTACAGTCTTTGCTGGGCTTTCTTAACCACCGCGGTAGTCTGTACTCCCCAGGTCAAATCCTCTTTAATCATAACGCCCAGGAATTTAAAACTAGCCACCCGCTCCACTTGATCTCCATTTATAGTCAAGGGCTGAATTTCTGAGCTATTCCTTCTATAGTCCACTATGAGCTCCTTTGTCTTGTTAGTGTTAAGAACCAGGTTATTTTCCCTGCACCATGAGAGCAGTCGGTCCACTTCATTCCGATAGGCAGACTCATCCCCTCCAGAGATGAGCCCCACCACCGTTGTGTCATCAGCAAATTTGATAATGGTGTTACTATGATAGACAGGAGTACAATCATATGTATAAAGGGTGAACAGTAAAGGGCTCAACACACAGCCCTGTGGCGTTCCCATATTTAGAGTAAGAACTGAGGAAACCCGATTTCCCAGTCTAACCCTCTGGGAACGTCCAGACAAGAAGTCCCTAATCCACAAACAGATTGAATGTGAGAGTCCAAGATCCACAAGTTTTGTCACCAGTCTTTGTGGCGAGATTGTATTAAATGCGGAACTAAAGTCCGCAAAGAGCATTCGCACATAATTCCCCTGCTGTTCCAGATGCGTCAAAGCTGTGTGGAGGCTAATGGCAATGGCGTCCTCCGTAGATCTATTAGTCCGATATGCGAACTGATGTTTATCAAATGTATCTGGAAGGCAAGAACTAATATGCCTATGGACCAGTTTTTCAAAACACTTCATGATGATGGGGGTGAGTGCCACTGGTCTATAATCCTGAAGATTGTCAGCAGGAAATCTCTTTGGTAGTGGAACAATGGTGGAAGCTTTCAAACAAGATGGAATGGTGGACTGGGATAAAGATCGATTAAAGATCCCAGTAAAAACACCAGCCAGTTGGTTAGCGCATTCCTTTAACACCCGACCGGGAATACCATCCGGTCCAGCAGCCTTCCTTGGATTCACAGCCCTCAAAACTTGCCTCACCTCATGTTCCTCCACAGTGAGGTGTGAGCTGCAATCACCTGGTGGCTGTGTGTCATCTCCTTCTGATAGACCTGTTTCAAAGCGGGCAAAAAAGTGATTTAGCTCCTCCGCCAGAGAAGAATCCCCATCCACAGAAATGTCATTGTTTGGTTTATGGTTGGTAATTTGTTGAATTCCCTGCCACACCTGCCTCATGTTGTTATTATTAAAATAATCTTCAATTTTTCTCTTATAACTCATCTTGGCTTGTCGAATGCCTCTCTTGAGACTGGCTCTCGCCGCACTATACTTTGCCTCATCACCAGATCTGAAAGCAATATTCCTGTCATGCAAAAGTCGCTGAACCTCCCTTGTCATCCAGGGTTTATGGTTGGAGTAAATCCGGATGCGCTTATACACAGTAAGAGTGTCTGTGCAGTGGGTGATATAACTCAGAACAGCAGTGGTATACTCCTCCAGATCTGGGTGGTAGAAAACATCCCAATTTGTTGTCTCAAAACAATCTTGAAGTAGTTTAGAGGCATCATCAGGCCAGGATTTTACAGTCTTTATTACAGGCAACACCCGCCTCCCAAGTGGAATATATGCTGGTGCCAGAAACAGTGATAAATGGTCTGACTGACCCAAGTGTGGTAACTGTATCACCTTGTAGGCATCCTTGATGTTGGTATACACTTTATCCAATGTATTGGCTCCTCTAGTGGGGCACCTGACATGCTGGTAGAGTTTAGGGAGCACTGTTTTTAAATTAGTATGATTAAAGTATGATTAAATGACAGCAATATTCATCCTCCACCTAGCTCCTCATAATAACCATGTTGTGTCCTATACCAACAAGAGTCTCTGAATGAGAGTGCAGCTCTGAGTAGAGTGTGTTACAGTAGTTTAGTCTCTATGCTACTGTGGCATGGATCAAAGTGGCCAAATTGGCTGAGTCAAGGTAGAAGGCCATCTTCAGCACTAAACTCGTCGTTAGAAGAGAACATTTTTGTAGCAACACTAACTTGCTTTGCCAACAGTAACGTTAGATGCACTGTAATCCCTAAAGTCTTACCTCCATCAGAAAGGATCAACTAAACCTTGAAGTTGGGCTCCACCATCTCGGGGTGGGGGGGGGGGGGGGTGGGGGGGGGGGGGGGTGGGGGGGGGGGGGGGTGGGGGGGGGGGGGGGTGGGGGGGGGGGGGGGTGGGGGGGGGGGGGGGTGGGGGGGGGGGGGGGTGGGGGGGGGGGGGGGTGGGGGGGGGGGGGGGTGGGGGGGGGGGGGGGTGGGGGGGGGGGGGGGTGGGGGGGGGGGGGGGTGGGGGGGGGGGGGGGTGGGGGGGGGGGGGGGTGGGGGGGGGGGGGGGTGGGGGGGGGGGGGGGTGGGGGGGGGGGGGGGTGGGGGGGGGGGGGGGTGGGGGGGGGGGGGGGTGGGGGGGGGGGGGGGTGGGGGGGGGGGGGGGTGGGGGGGGGGGGGGGTGGGGGGGGGGGGGGGTGGGGGGGGGGGGGGGTGGGGGGGGGGGGGGGTGGGGGGGGGGGGGGGTGGGGGGGGGGGGGGGTGGGGGGGGGGGGGGGTGGGGGGGGGGGGGGGTGGGGGGGGGGGGGGGTGGGGGGGGGGGGGGGTGGGGGGGGGGGGGGGTGGGGGGGGGGGGGGGTGGGGGGGGGGGGGGGTGGGGGGGGGGGGGGGTGGGGGGGGGGGGGGGTGGGGGGGGGGGGGGGTGGGGGGGGGGGGGGGTGGGGGGGGGGGGGGGTGGGGGGGGGGGGGGGTGGGGGGGGGGGGGGGTGGGGGGGGGGGGGGGTGGGGGGGGGGGGGGGTGGGGGGGGGGGGGGGTGGGGGGGGGGGGGGGTGGGGGGGGGGGGGGGTGGGGGGGGGGGGGGGTGGGGGGGGGGGGGGGTGGGGGGGGGGGGGGGTGGGGGGGGGGGGGGGTGGGGGGGGGGGGGGGTGGGGGGGGGGGGGGGTGGGGGGGGGGGGGGGTGGGGGGGGGGGGGGGTGGGGGGGGGGGGGGGTGGGGGGGGGGGGGGGTGGGGGGGGGGGGGGGTGGGGGGGGGGGGGGGTGGGGGGGGGGGGGGGTGGGGGGGGGGGGGGGTGGGGGGGGGGGGGGGTGGGGGGGGGGGGGGGTGGGGGGGGGGGGGGGTGGGGGGGGGGGGGGGTGGGGGGGGGGGGGGGTGGGGGGGGGGGGGGGTGGGGGGGGGGGGGGGTGGGGGGGGGGGGGGGTGGGGGGGGGGGGGGGTGGGGGGGGGGGGGGGTGGGGGGGGGGGGGGGTGGGGGGGGGGGGGGGTGGGGGGGGGGGGGGGTGGGGGGGGGGGGGGGTGGGGGGGGGGGGGGGTGGGGGGGGGGGGGGGTGGGGGGGGGGGGGGGTGGGGGGGGGGGGGGGTGGGGGGGGGGGGGGGTGGGGGGGGGGGGGGGTGGGGGGGGGGGGGGGTGGGGGGGGGGGGGGGTGGGGGGGGGGGGGGGTGGGGGGGGGGGGGGGTGGGGGGGGGGGGGGGTGGGGGGGGGGGGGGGTGGGGGGGGGGGGGGGTGGGGGGGGGGGGGGGTGGGGGGGGGGGGGGGTGGGGGGGGGGGGGGGTGGGGGGGGGGGGGGGTGGGGGGGGGGGGGGGTGGGGGGGGGGGGGGGTGGGGGGGGGGGGGGGTGGGGGGGGGGGGGGGTGGGGGGGGGGGGGGGTGGGGGGGGGGGGGGGTGGGGGGGGGGGGGGGTGGGGGGGGGGGGGGGTGGGGGGGGGGGGGGGTGGGGGGGGGGGGGGGTGGGGGGGGGGGGGGGTGGGGGGGGGGGGGGGTGGGGGGGGGGGGGGGTGGGGGGGGGGGGGGGTGGGGGGGGGGGGGGGTGGGGGGGGGGGGGGGTGGGGGGGGGGGGGGGTGGGGGGGGGGGGGGGTGGGGGGGGGGGGGGGTGGGGGGGGGGGGGGGTGGGGGGGGGGGGGGGTGGGGGGGGGGGGGGGTGGGGGGGGGGGGGGGTGGGGGGGGGGGGGGGTGGGGGGGGGGGGGGGTGGGGGGGGGGGGGGGTGGGGGGGGGGGGGGGTGGGGGGGGGGGGGGGTGGGGGGGGGGGGGGGTGGGGGGGGGGGGGGGTGGGGGGGGGGGGGGGTGGGGGGGGGGGGGGGTGGGGGGGGGGGGGGGTGGGGGGGGGGGGGGGTGGGGGGGGGGGGGGGTGGGGGGGGGGGGGGGTGGGGGGGGGGGGGGGTGGGGGGGGGGGGGGGTGGGGGGGGGGGGGGGTGGGGGGGGGGGGGGGTGGGGGGGGGGGGGGGTGGGGGGGGGGGGGGGTGGGGGGGGGGGGGGGTGGGGGGGGGGGGGGGTGGGGGGGGGGGGGGGTGGGGGGGGGGGGGGGTGGGGGGGGGGGGGGGTGGGGGGGGGGGGGGGTGGGGGGGGGGGGGGGTGGGGGGGGGGGGGGGTGGGGGGGGGGGGGGGTGGGGGGGGGGGGGGGTGGGGGGGGGGGGGGGTGGGGGGGGGGGGGGGTGGGGGGGGGGGGGGGTGGGGGGGGGGGGGGGTGGGGGGGGGGGGGGGTGGGGGGGGGGGGGGGTGGGGGGGGGGGGGGGTGGGGGGGGGGGGGGGTGGGGGGGGGGGGGGGTGGGGGGGGGGGGGGGTGGGGGGGGGGGGGGGTGGGGGGGGGGGGGGGTGGGGGGGGGGGGGGGTGGGGGGGGGGGGGGGTGGGGGGGGGGGGGGGTGGGGGGGGGGGGGGGTGGGGGGGGGGGGGGGTGGGGGGGGGGGGGGGTGGGGGGGGGGGGGGGTGGGGGGGGGGGGGGGTGGGGGGGGGGGGGGGTGGGGGGGGGGGGGGGTGGGGGGGGGGGGGGGTGGGGGGGGGGGGGGGTGGGGGGGGGGGGGGGTGGGGGGGGGGGGGGGTGGGGGGGGGGGGGGGTGGGGGGGGGGGGGGGTGGGGGGGGGGGGGGGTGGGGGGGGGGGGGGGTGGGGGGGGGGGGGGGTGGGGGGGGGGGGGGGTGGGGGGGGGGGGGGGTGGGGGGGGGGGGGGGTGGGGGGGGGGGGGGGTGGGGGGGGGGGGGGGTGGGGGGGGGGGGGGGTGGGGGGGGGGGGGGGTGGGGGGGGGGGGGGGTGGGGGGGGGGGGGGGTGGGGGGGGGGGGGGGTGGGGGGGGGGGGGGGTGGGGGGGGGGGGGGGTGGGGGGGGGGGGGGGTGGGGGGGGGGGGGGGTGGGGGGGGGGGGGGGTGGGGGGGGGGGGGGGTGGGGGGGGGGGGGGGTGGGGGGGGGGGGGGGTGGGGGGGGGGGGGGGTGGGGGGGGGGGGGGGTGGGGGGGGGGGGGGGTGGGGGGGGGGGGGGGTGGGGGGGGGGGGGGGTGGGGGGGGGGGGGGGTGGGGGGGGGGGGGGGTGGGGGGGGGGGGGGGTGGGGGGGGGGGGGGGTGGGGGGGGGGGGGGGTGGGGGGGGGGGGGGGTGGGGGGGGGGGGGGGTGGGGGGGGGGGGGGGTGGGGGGGGGGGGGGGTGGGGGGGGGGGGGGGTGGGGGGGGGGGGGGGTGGGGGGGGGGGGGGGTGGGGGGGGGGGGGGGTGGGGGGGGGGGGGGGTGGGGGGGGGGGGGGGTGGGGGGGGGGGGGGGTGGGGGGGGGGGGGGGTGGGGGGGGGGGGGGGTGGGGGGGGGGGGGGGTGGGGGGGGGGGGGGGTGGGGGGGGGGGGGGGTGGGGGGGGGGGGGGGTGGGGGGGGGGGGGGGTGGGGGGGGGGGGGGGTGGGGGGGGGGGGGGGTGGGGGGGGGGGGGGGTGGGGGGGGGGGGGGGTGGGGGGGGGGGGGGGTGGGGGGGGGGGGGGGTGGGGGGGGGGGGGGGTGGGGGGGGGGGGGGGTGGGGGGGGGGGGGGGTGGGGGGGGGGGGGGGTGGGGGGGGGGGGGGGTGGGGGGGGGGGGGGGTGGGGGGGGGGGGGGGTGGGGGGGGGGGGGGGTGGGGGGGGGGGGGGGTGGGGGGGGGGGGGGGTGGGGGGGGGGGGGGGTGGGGGGGGGGGGGGGTGGGGGGGGGGGGGGGTGGGGGGGGGGGGGGGTGGGGGGGGGGGGGGGTGGGGGGGGGGGGGGGTGGGGGGGGGGGGGGGTGGGGGGGGGGGGGGGTGGGGGGGGGGGGGGGTGGGGGGGGGGGGGGGTGGGGGGGGGGGGGGGTGGGGGGGGGGGGGGGTGGGGGGGGGGGGGGGTGGGGGGGGGGGGGGGTGGGGGGGGGGGGGGGTGGGGGGGGGGGGGGGTGGGGGGGGGGGGGGGTGGGGGGGGGGGGGGGTGGGGGGGGGGGGGGGTGGGGGGGGGGGGGGGTGGGGGGGGGGGGGGGTGGGGGGGGGGGGGGGTGGGGGGGGGGGGGGGTGGGGGGGGGGGGGGGTGGGGGGGGGGGGGGGTGGGGGGGGGGGGGGGTGGGGGGGGGGGGGGGTGGGGGGGGGGGGGGGTGGGGGGGGGGGGGGGTGGGGGGGGGGGGGGGTGGGGGGGGGGGGGGGTGGGGGGGGGGGGGGGTGGGGGGGGGGGGGGGTGGGGGGGGGGGGGGGTGGGGGGGGGGGGGGGTGGGGGGGGGGGGGGGTGGGGGGGGGGGGGGGTGGGGGGGGGGGGGGGTGGGGGGGGGGGGGGGTGGGGGGGGGGGGGGGTGGGGGGGGGGGGGGGTGGGGGGGGGGGGGGGTGGGGGGGGGGGGGGGTGGGGGGGGGGGGGGGTGGGGGGGGGGGGGGGTGGGGGGGGGGGGGGGTGGGGGGGGGGGGGGGTGGGGGGGGGGGGGGGTGGGGGGGGGGGGGGGTGGGGGGGGGGGGGGGTGGGGGGGGGGGGGGGTGGGGGGGGGGGGGGGTGGGGGGGGGGGGGGGTGGGGGGGGGGGGGGGTGGGGGGGGGGGGGGGTGGGGGGGGGGGGGGGTGGGGGGGGGGGGGGGTGGGGGGGGGGGGGGGTGGGGGGGGGGGGGGGTGGGGGGGGGGGGGGGTGGGGGGGGGGGGGGGTGGGGGGGGGGGGGGGTGGGGGGGGGGGGGGGTGGGGGGGGGGGGGGGTGGGGGGGGGGGGGGGTGGGGGGGGGGGGGGGTGGGGGGGGGGGGGGGTGGGGGGGGGGGGGGGTGGGGGGGGGGGGGGGTGGGGGGGGGGGGGGGTGGGGGGGGGGGGGGGTGGGGGGGGGGGGGGGTGGGGGGGGGGGGGGGTGGGGGGGGGGGGGGGTGGGGGGGGGGGGGGGTGGGGGGGGGGGGGGGTGGGGGGGGGGGGGGGTGGGGGGGGGGGGGGGTGGGGGGGGGGGGGGGTGGGGGGGGGGGGGGGTGGGGGGGGGGGGGGGTGGGGGGGGGGGGGGGTGGGGGGGGGGGGGGGTGGGGGGGGGGGGGGGTGGGGGGGGGGGGGGGTGGGGGGGGGGGGGGGTGGGGGGGGGGGGGGGTGGGGGGGGGGGGGGGTGGGGGGGGGGGGGGGTGGGGGGGGGGGGGGGTGGGGGGGGGGGGGGGTGGGGGGGGGGGGGGGTGGGGGGGGGGGGGGGTGGGGGGGGGGGGGGGTGGGGGGGGGGGGGGGTGGGGGGGGGGGGGGGTGGGGGGGGGGGGGGGTGGGGGGGGGGGGGGGTGGGGGGGGGGGGGGGTGGGGGGGGGGGGGGGTGGGGGGGGGGGGGGGTGGGGGGGGGGGGGGGTGGGGGGGGGGGGGGGTGGGGGGGGGGGGGGGTGGGGGGGGGGGGGGGTGGGGGGGGGGGGGGGTGGGGGGGGGGGGGGGTGGGGGGGGGGGGGGGTGGGGGGGGGGGGGGGTGGGGGGGGGGGGGGGTGGGGGGGGGGGGGGGTGGGGGGGGGGGGGGGTGGGGGGGGGGGGGGGTGGGGGGGGGGGGGGGTGGGGGGGGGGGGGGGTGGGGGGGGGGGGGGGTGGGGGGGGGGGGGGGTGGGGGGGGGGGGGGGTGGGGGGGGGGGGGGGTGGGGGGGGGGGGGGGTGGGGGGGGGGGGGGGTGGGGGGGGGGGGGGGTGGGGGGGGGGGGGGGTGGGGGGGGGGGGGGGTGGGGGGGGGGGGGGGTGGGGGGGGGGGGGGGTGGGGGGGGGGGGGGGTGGGGGGGGGGGGGGGTGGGGGGGGGGGGGGGTGGGGGGGGGGGGGGGTGGGGGGGGGGGGGGGTGGGGGGGGGGGGGGGTGGGGGGGGGGGGGGGTGGGGGGGGGGGGGGGTGGGGGGGGGGGGGGGTGGGGGGGGGGGGGGGTGGGGGGGGGGGGGGGTGGGGGGGGGGGGGGGTGGGGGGGGGGGGGGGTGGGGGGGGGGGGGGGTGGGGGGGGGGGGGGGTGGGGGGGGGGGGGGGTGGGGGGGGGGGGGGGTGGGGGGGGGGGGGGGTGGGGGGGGGGGGGGGTGGGGGGGGGGGGGGGTGGGGGGGGGGGGGGGTGGGGGGGGGGGGGGGTGGGGGGGGGGGGGGGTGGGGGGGGGGGGGGGTGGGGGGGGGGGGGGGTGGGGGGGGGGGGGGGTGGGGGGGGGGGGGGGTGGGGGGGGGGGGGGGTGGGGGGGGGGGGGGGTGGGGGGGGGGGGGGGTGGGGGGGGGGGGGGGTGGGGGGGGGGGGGGGTGGGGGGGGGGGGGGGTGGGGGGGGGGGGGGGTGGGGGGGGGGGGGGGTGGGGGGGGGGGGGGGTGGGGGGGGGGGGGGGTGGGGGGGGGGGGGGGTGGGGGGGGGGGGGGGTGGGGGGGGGGGGGGGTGGGGGGGGGGGGGGGTGGGGGGGGGGGGGGGTGGGGGGGGGGGGGGGTGGGGGGGGGGGGGGGTGGGGGGGGGGGGGGGTGGGGGGGGGGGGGGGTGGGGGGGGGGGGGGGTGGGGGGGGGGGGGGGTGGGGGGGGGGGGGGGTGGGGGGGGGGGGGGGTGGGGGGGGGGGGGGGTGGGGGGGGGGGGGGGTGGGGGGGGGGGGGGGTGGGGGGGGGGGGGGGTGGGGGGGGGGGGGGGTGGGGGGGGGGGGGGGTGGGGGGGGGGGGGGGTGGGGGGGGGGGGGGGTGGGGGGGGGGGGGGGTGGGGGGGGGGGGGGGTGGGGGGGGGGGGGGGTGGGGGGGGGGGGGGGTGGGGGGGGGGGGGGGTGGGGGGGGGGGGGGGTGGGGGGGGGGGGGGGTGGGGGGGGGGGGGGGTGGGGGGGGGGGGGGGTGGGGGGGGGGGGGGGTGGGGGGGGGGGGGGGTGGGGGGGGGGGGGGGTGGGGGGGGGGGGGGGTGGGGGGGGGGGGGGGTGGGGGGGGGGGGGGGTGGGGGGGGGGGGGGGTGGGGGGGGGGGGGGGTGGGGGGGGGGGGGGGTGGGGGGGGGGGGGGGTGGGGGGGGGGGGGGGTGGGGGGGGGGGGGGGTGGGGGGGGGGGGGGGTGGGGGGGGGGGGGGGTGGGGGGGGGGGGGGGTGGGGGGGGGGGGGGGTGGGGGGGGGGGGGGGTGGGGGGGGGGGGGGGTGGGGGGGGGGGGGGGTGGGGGGGGGGGGGGGTGGGGGGGGGGGGGGGTGGGGGGGGGGGGGGGTGGGGGGGGGGGGGGGTGGGGGGGGGGGGGGGTGGGGGGGGGGGGGGGTGGGGGGGGGGGGGGGTGGGGGGGGGGGGGGGTGGGGGGGGGGGGGGGTGGGGGGGGGGGGGGGTGGGGGGGGGGGGGGGTGGGGGGGGGGGGGGGTGGGGGGGGGGGGGGGTGGGGGGGGGGGGGGGTGGGGGGGGGGGGGGGTGGGGGGGGGGGGGGGTGGGGGGGGGGGGGGGTGGGGGGGGGGGGGGGTGGGGGGGGGGGGGGGTGGGGGGGGGGGGGGGTGGGGGGGGGGGGGGGTGGGGGGGGGGGGGGGTGGGGGGGGGGGGGGGTGGGGGGGGGGGGGGGTGGGGGGGGGGGGGGGTGGGGGGGGGGGGGGGTGGGGGGGGGGGGGGGTGGGGGGGGGGGGGGGTGGGGGGGGGGGGGGGTGGGGGGGGGGGGGGGTGGGGGGGGGGGGGGGTGGGGGGGGGGGGGGGTGGGGGGGGGGGGGGGTGGGGGGGGGGGGGGGTGGGGGGGGGGGGGGGTGGGGGGGGGGGGGGGTGGGGGGGGGGGGGGGTGGGGGGGGGGGGGGGTGGGGGGGGGGGGGGGTGGGGGGGGGGGGGGGTGGGGGGGGGGGGGGGTGGGGGGGGGGGGGGGTGGGGGGGGGGGGGGGTGGGGGGGGGGGGGGGTGGGGGGGGGGGGGGGTGGGGGGGGGGGGGGGTGGGGGGGGGGGGGGGTGGGGGGGGGGGGGGGTGGGGGGGGGGGGGGGTGGGGGGGGGGGGGGGTGGGGGGGGGGGGGGGTGGGGGGGGGGGGGGGTGGGGGGGGGGGGGGGTGGGGGGGGGGGGGGGTGGGGGGGGGGGGGGGTGGGGGGGGGGGGGGGTGGGGGGGGGGGGGGGTGGGGGGGGGGGGGGGTGGGGGGGGGGGGGGGTGGGGGGGGGGGGGGGTGGGGGGGGGGGGGGGTGGGGGGGGGGGGGGGTGGGGGGGGGGGGGGGTGGGGGGGGGGGGGGGTGGGGGGGGGGGGGGGTGGGGGGGGGGGGGGGTGGGGGGGGGGGGGGGTGGGGGGGGGGGGGGGTGGGGGGGGGGGGGGGTGGGGGGGGGGGGGGGTGGGGGGGGGGGGGGGTGGGGGGGGGGGGGGGTGGGGGGGGGGGGGGGTGGGGGGGGGGGGGGGTGGGGGGGGGGGGGGGTGGGGGGGGGGGGGGGTGGGGGGGGGGGGGGGTGGGGGGGGGGGGGGGTGGGGGGGGGGGGGGGTGGGGGGGGGGGGGGGTGGGGGGGGGGGGGGGTGGGGGGGGGGGGGGGTGGGGGGGGGGGGGGGTGGGGGGGGGGGGGGGTGGGGGGGGGGGGGGGTGGGGGGGGGGGGGGGTGGGGGGGGGGGGGGGTGGGGGGGGGGGGGGGTGGGGGGGGGGGGGGGTGGGGGGGGGGGGGGGTGGGGGGGGGGGGGGGTGGGGGGGGGGGGGGGTGGGGGGGGGGGGGGGTGGGGGGGGGGGGGGGTGGGGGGGGGGGGGGGTGGGGGGGGGGGGGGGTGGGGGGGGGGGGGGGTGGGGGGGGGGGGGGGTGGGGGGGGGGGGGGGTGGGGGGGGGGGGGGGTGGGGGGGGGGGGGGGTGGGGGGGGGGGGGGGTGGGGGGGGGGGGGGGTGGGGGGGGGGGGGGGTGGGGGGGGGGGGGGGTGGGGGGGGGGGGGGGTGGGGGGGGGGGGGGGTGGGGGGGGGGGGGGGTGGGGGGGGGGGGGGGTGGGGGGGGGGGGGGGTGGGGGGGGGGGGGGGTGGGGGGGGGGGGGGGTGGGGGGGGGGGGGGGTGGGGGGGGGGGGGGGTGGGGGGGGGGGGGGGTGGGGGGGGGGGGGGGTGGGGGGGGGGGGGGGTGGGGGGGGGGGGGGGTGGGGGGGGGGGGGGGTGGGGGGGGGGGGGGGTGGGGGGGGGGGGGGGTGGGGGGGGGGGGGGGTGGGGGGGGGGGGGGGTGGGGGGGGGGGGGGGTGGGGGGGGGGGGGGGTGGGGGGGGGGGGGGGTGGGGGGGGGGGGGGGTGGGGGGGGGGGGGGGTGGGGGGGGGGGGGGGTGGGGGGGGGGGGGGGTGGGGGGGGGGGGGGGTGGGGGGGGGGGGGGGTGGGGGGGGGGGGGGGTGGGGGGGGGGGGGGGTGGGGGGGGGGGGGGGTGGGGGGGGGGGGGGGTGGGGGGGGGGGGGGGTGGGGGGGGGGGGGGGTGGGGGGGGGGGGGGGTGGGGGGGGGGGGGGGTGGGGGGGGGGGGGGGTGGGGGGGGGGGGGGGTGGGGGGGGGGGGGGGTGGGGGGGGGGGGGGGTGGGGGGGGGGGGGGGTGGGGGGGGGGGGGGGTGGGGGGGGGGGGGGGTGGGGGGGGGGGGGGGTGGGGGGGGGGGGGGGTGGGGGGGGGGGGGGGTGGGGGGGGGGGGGGGTGGGGGGGGGGGGGGGTGGGGGGGGGGGGGGGTGGGGGGGGGGGGGGGTGGGGGGGGGGGGGGGTGGGGGGGGGGGGGGGTGGGGGGGGGGGGGGGTGGGGGGGGGGGGGGGTGGGGGGGGGGGGGGGTGGGGGGGGGGGGGGGTGGGGGGGGGGGGGGGTGGGGGGGGGGGGGGGTGGGGGGGGGGGGGGGTGGGGGGGGGGGGGGGTGGGGGGGGGGGGGGGTGGGGGGGGGGGGGGGTGGGGGGGGGGGGGGGTGGGGGGGGGGGGGGGTGGGGGGGGGGGGGGGTGGGGGGGGGGGGGGGTGGGGGGGGGGGGGGGTGGGGGGGGGGGGGGGTGGGGGGGGGGGGGGGTGGGGGGGGGGGGGGGTGGGGGGGGGGGGGGGTGGGGGGGGGGGGGGGTGGGGGGGGGGGGGGGTGGGGGGGGGGGGGGGTGGGGGGGGGGGGGGGTGGGGGGGGGGGGGGGTGGGGGGGGGGGGGGGTGGGGGGGGGGGGGGGTGGGGGGGGGGGGGGGTGGGGGGGGGGGGGGGTGGGGGGGGGGGGGGGTGGGGGGGGGGGGGGGTGGGGGGGGGGGGGGGTGGGGGGGGGGGGGGGTGGGGGGGGGGGGGGGTGGGGGGGGGGGGGGGTGGGGGGGGGGGGGGGTGGGGGGGGGGGGGGGTGGGGGGGGGGGGGGGTGGGGGGGGGGGGGGGTGGGGGGGGGGGGGGGTGGGGGGGGGGGGGGGTGGGGGGGGGGGGGGGTGGGGGGGGGGGGGGGTGGGGGGGGGGGGGGGTGGGGGGGGGGGGGGGTGGGGGGGGGGGGGGGTGGGGGGGGGGGGGGGTGGGGGGGGGGGGGGGTGGGGGGGGGGGGGGGTGGGGGGGGGGGGGGGTGGGGGGGGGGGGGGGTGGGGGGGGGGGGGGGTGGGGGGGGGGGGGGGTGGGGGGGGGGGGGGGTGGGGGGGGGGGGGGGTGGGGGGGGGGGGGGGTGGGGGGGGGGGGGGGTGGGGGGGGGGGGGGGTGGGGGGGGGGGGGGGTGGGGGGGGGGGGGGGTGGGGGGGGGGGGGGGTGGGGGGGGGGGGGGGTGGGGGGGGGGGGGGGTGGGGGGGGGGGGGGGTGGGGGGGGGGGGGGGTGGGGGGGGGGGGGGGTGGGGGGGGGGGGGGGTGGGGGGGGGGGGGGGTGGGGGGGGGGGGGGGTGGGGGGGGGGGGGGGTGGGGGGGGGGGGGGGTGGGGGGGGGGGGGGGTGGGGGGGGGGGGGGGTGGGGGGGGGGGGGGGTGGGGGGGGGGGGGGGTGGGGGGGGGGGGGGGTGGGGGGGGGGGGGGGTGGGGGGGGGGGGGGGTGGGGGGGGGGGGGGGTGGGGGGGGGGGGGGGTGGGGGGGGGGGGGGGTGGGGGGGGGGGGGGGTGGGGGGGGGGGGGGGTGGGGGGGGGGGGGGGTGGGGGGGGGGGGGGGTGGGGGGGGGGGGGGGTGGGGGGGGGGGGGGGTGGGGGGGGGGGGGGGTGGGGGGGGGGGGGGGTGGGGGGGGGGGGGGGTGGGGGGGGGGGGGGGTGGGGGGGGGGGGGGGTGGGGGGGGGGGGGGGTGGGGGGGGGGGGGGGTGGGGGGGGGGGGGGGTGGGGGGGGGGGGGGGTGGGGGGGGGGGGGGGTGGGGGGGGGGGGGGGTGGGGGGGGGGGGGGGTGGGGGGGGGGGGGGGTGGGGGGGGGGGGGGGTGGGGGGGGGGGGGGGTGGGGGGGGGGGGGGGTGGGGGGGGGGGGGGGTGGGGGGGGGGGGGGGTGGGGGGGGGGGGGGGTGGGGGGGGGGGGGGGTGGGGGGGGGGGGGGGTGGGGGGGGGGGGGGGTGGGGGGGGGGGGGGGTGGGGGGGGGGGGGGGTGGGGGGGGGGGGGGGTGGGGGGGGGGGGGGGTGGGGGGGGGGGGGGGTGGGGGGGGGGGGGGGTGGGGGGGGGGGGGGGTGGGGGGGGGGGGGGGTGGGGGGGGGGGGGGGTGGGGGGGGGGGGGGGTGGGGGGGGGGGGGGGTGGGGGGGGGGGGGGGTGGGGGGGGGGGGGGGTGGGGGGGGGGGGGGGTGGGGGGGGGGGGGGGTGGGGGGGGGGGGGGGTGGGGGGGGGGGGGGGTGGGGGGGGGGGGGGGTGGGGGGGGGGGGGGGTGGGGGGGGGGGGGGGTGGGGGGGGGGGGGGGTGGGGGGGGGGGGGGGTGGGGGGGGGGGGGGGTGGGGGGGGGGGGGGGTGGGGGGGGGGGGGGGTGGGGGGGGGGGGGGGTGGGGGGGGGGGGGGGTGGGGGGGGGGGGGGGTGGGGGGGGGGGGGGGTGGGGGGGGGGGGGGGTGGGGGGGGGGGGGGGTGGGGGGGGGGGGGGGTGGGGGGGGGGGGGGGTGGGGGGGGGGGGGGGTGGGGGGGGGGGGGGGTGGGGGGGGGGGGGGGTGGGGGGGGGGGGGGGTGGGGGGGGGGGGGGGTGGGGGGGGGGGGGGGTGGGGGGGGGGGGGGGTGGGGGGGGGGGGGGGTGGGGGGGGGGGGGGGTGGGGGGGGGGGGGGGTGGGGGGGGGGGGGGGTGGGGGGGGGGGGGGGTGGGGGGGGGGGGGGGTGGGGGGGGGGGGGGGTGGGGGGGGGGGGGGGTGGGGGGGGGGGGGGGTGGGGGGGGGGGGGGGTGGGGGGGGGGGGGGGTGGGGGGGGGGGGGGGTGGGGGGGGGGGGGGGTGGGGGGGGGGGGGGGTGGGGGGGGGGGGGGGTGGGGGGGGGGGGGGGTGGGGGGGGGGGGGGGTGGGGGGGGGGGGGGGTGGGGGGGGGGGGGGGTGGGGGGGGGGGGGGGTGGGGGGGGGGGGGGGTGGGGGGGGGGGGGGGTGGGGGGGGGGGGGGGTGGGGGGGGGGGGGGGTGGGGGGGGGGGGGGGTGGGGGGGGGGGGGGGTGGGGGGGGGGGGGGGTGGGGGGGGGGGGGGGTGGGGGGGGGGGGGGGTGGGGGGGGGGGGGGGTGGGGGGGGGGGGGGGTGGGGGGGGGGGGGGGTGGGGGGGGGGGGGGGTGGGGGGGGGGGGGGGTGGGGGGGGGGGGGGGTGGGGGGGGGGGGGGGTGGGGGGGGGGGGGGGTGGGGGGGGGGGGGGGTGGGGGGGGGGGGGGGTGGGGGGGGGGGGGGGTGGGGGGGGGGGGGGGTGGGGGGGGGGGGGGGTGGGGGGGGGGGGGGGTGGGGGGGGGGGGGGGTGGGGGGGGGGGGGGGTGGGGGGGGGGGGGGGTGGGGGGGGGGGGGGGTGGGGGGGGGGGGGGGTGGGGGGGGGGGGGGGTGGGGGGGGGGGGGGGTGGGGGGGGGGGGGGGTGGGGGGGGGGGGGGGTGGGGGGGGGGGGGGGTGGGGGGGGGGGGGGGTGGGGGGGGGGGGGGGTGGGGGGGGGGGGGGGTGGGGGGGGGGGGGGGTGGGGGGGGGGGGGGGTGGGGGGGGGGGGGGGTGGGGGGGGGGGGGGGTGGGGGGGGGGGGGGGTGGGGGGGGGGGGGGGTGGGGGGGGGGGGGGGTGGGGGGGGGGGGGGGTGGGGGGGGGGGGGGGTGGGGGGGGGGGGGGGTGGGGGGGGGGGGGGGTGGGGGGGGGGGGGGGTGGGGGGGGGGGGGGGTGGGGGGGGGGGGGGGTGGGGGGGGGGGGGGGTGGGGGGGGGGGGGGGTGGGGGGGGGGGGGGGTGGGGGGGGGGGGGGGTGGGGGGGGGGGGGGGTGGGGGGGGGGGGGGGTGGGGGGGGGGGGGGGTGGGGGGGGGGGGGGGTGGGGGGGGGGGGGGGTGGGGGGGGGGGGGGGTGGGGGGGGGGGGGGGTGGGGGGGGGGGGGGGTGGGGGGGGGGGGGGGTGGGGGGGGGGGGGGGTGGGGGGGGGGGGGGGTGGGGGGGGGGGGGGGTGGGGGGGGGGGGGGGTGGGGGGGGGGGGGGGTGGGGGGGGGGGGGGGTGGGGGGGGGGGGGGGTGGGGGGGGGGGGGGGTGGGGGGGGGGGGGGGTGGGGGGGGGGGGGGGTGGGGGGGGGGGGGGGTGGGGGGGGGGGGGGGTGGGGGGGGGGGGGGGTGGGGGGGGGGGGGGGTGGGGGGGGGGGGGGGTGGGGGGGGGGGGGGGTGGGGGGGGGGGGGGGTGGGGGGGGGGGGGGGTGGGGGGGGGGGGGGGTGGGGGGGGGGGGGGGTGGGGGGGGGGGGGGGTGGGGGGGGGGGGGGGTGGGGGGGGGGGGGGGTGGGGGGGGGGGGGGGTGGGGGGGGGGGGGGGTGGGGGGGGGGGGGGGTGGGGGGGGGGGGGGGTGGGGGGGGGGGGGGGTGGGGGGGGGGGGGGGTGGGGGGGGGGGGGGGTGGGGGGGGGGGGGGGTGGGGGGGGGGGGGGGTGGGGGGGGGGGGGGGTGGGGGGGGGGGGGGGTGGGGGGGGGGGGGGGTGGGGGGGGGGGGGGGTGGGGGGGGGGGGGGGTGGGGGGGGGGGGGGGTGGGGGGGGGGGGGGGTGGGGGGGGGGGGGGGTGGGGGGGGGGGGGGGTGGGGGGGGGGGGGGGTGGGGGGGGGGGGGGGTGGGGGGGGGGGGGGGTGGGGGGGGGGGGGGGTGGGGGGGGGGGGGGGTGGGGGGGGGGGGGGGTGGGGGGGGGGGGGGGTGGGGGGGGGGGGGGGTGGGGGGGGGGGGGGGTGGGGGGGGGGGGGGGTGGGGGGGGGGGGGGGTGGGGGGGGGGGGGGGTGGGGGGGGGGGGGGGTGGGGGGGGGGGGGGGTGGGGGGGGGGGGGGGTGGGGGGGGGGGGGGGTGGGGGGGGGGGGGGGTGGGGGGGGGGGGGGGTGGGGGGGGGGGGGGGTGGGGGGGGGGGGGGGTGGGGGGGGGGGGGGGTGGGGGGGGGGGGGGGTGGGGGGGGGGGGGGGTGGGGGGGGGGGGGGGTGGGGGGGGGGGGGGGTGGGGGGGGGGGGGGGTGGGGGGGGGGGGGGGTGGGGGGGGGGGGGGGTGGGGGGGGGGGGGGGTGGGGGGGGGGGGGGGTGGGGGGGGGGGGGGGTGGGGGGGGGGGGGGGTGGGGGGGGGGGGGGGTGGGGGGGGGGGGGGGTGGGGGGGGGGGGGGGTGGGGGGGGGGGGGGGTGGGGGGGGGGGGGGGTGGGGGGGGGGGGGGGTGGGGGGGGGGGGGGGTGGGGGGGGGGGGGGGTGGGGGGGGGGGGGGGTGGGGGGGGGGGGGGGTGGGGGGGGGGGGGGGTGGGGGGGGGGGGGGGTGGGGGGGGGGGGGGGTGGGGGGGGGGGGGGGTGGGGGGGGGGGGGGGTGGGGGGGGGGGGGGGTGGGGGGGGGGGGGGGTGGGGGGGGGGGGGGGTGGGGGGGGGGGGGGGTGGGGGGGGGGGGGGGTGGGGGGGGGGGGGGGTGGGGGGGGGGGGGGGTGGGGGGGGGGGGGGGTGGGGGGGGGGGGGGGTGGGGGGGGGGGGGGGTGGGGGGGGGGGGGGGTGGGGGGGGGGGGGGGTGGGGGGGGGGGGGGGTGGGGGGGGGGGGGGGTGGGGGGGGGGGGGGGTGGGGGGGGGGGGGGGTGGGGGGGGGGGGGGGTGGGGGGGGGGGGGGGTGGGGGGGGGGGGGGGTGGGGGGGGGGGGGGGTGGGGGGGGGGGGGGGTGGGGGGGGGGGGGGGTGGGGGGGGGGGGGGGTGGGGGGGGGGGGGGGTGGGGGGGGGGGGGGGTGGGGGGGGGGGGGGGTGGGGGGGGGGGGGGGTGGGGGGGGGGGGGGGTGGGGGGGGGGGGGGGTGGGGGGGGGGGGGGGTGGGGGGGGGGGGGGGTGGGGGGGGGGGGGGGTGGGGGGGGGGGGGGGTGGGGGGGGGGGGGGGTGGGGGGGGGGGGGGGTGGGGGGGGGGGGGGGTGGGGGGGGGGGGGGGTGGGGGGGGGGGGGGGTGGGGGGGGGGGGGGGTGGGGGGGGGGGGGGGTGGGGGGGGGGGGGGGTGGGGGGGGGGGGGGGTGGGGGGGGGGGGGGGTGGGGGGGGGGGGGGGTGGGGGGGGGGGGGGGTGGGGGGGGGGGGGGGTGGGGGGGGGGGGGGGTGGGGGGGGGGGGGGGTGGGGGGGGGGGGGGGTGGGGGGGGGGGGGGGTGGGGGGGGGGGGGGGTGGGGGGGGGGGGGGGTGGGGGGGGGGGGGGGTGGGGGGGGGGGGGGGTGGGGGGGGGGGGGGGTGGGGGGGGGGGGGGGTGGGGGGGGGGGGGGGTGGGGGGGGGGGGGGGTGGGGGGGGGGGGGGGTGGGGGGGGGGGGGGGTGGGGGGGGGGGGGGGTGGGGGGGGGGGGGGGTGGGGGGGGGGGGGGGTGGGGGGGGGGGGGGGTGGGGGGGGGGGGGGGTGGGGGGGGGGGGGGGTGGGGGGGGGGGGGGGTGGGGGGGGGGGGGGGTGGGGGGGGGGGGGGGTGGGGGGGGGGGGGGGTGGGGGGGGGGGGGGGTGGGGGGGGGGGGGGGTGGGGGGGGGGGGGGGTGGGGGGGGGGGGGGGTGGGGGGGGGGGGGGGTGGGGGGGGGGGGGGGTGGGGGGGGGGGGGGGTGGGGGGGGGGGGGGGTGGGGGGGGGGGGGGGTGGGGGGGGGGGGGGGTGGGGGGGGGGGGGGGTGGGGGGGGGGGGGGGTGGGGGGGGGGGGGGGTGGGGGGGGGGGGGGGTGGGGGGGGGGGGGGGTGGGGGGGGGGGGGGGTGGGGGGGGGGGGGGGTGGGGGGGGGGGGGGGTGGGGGGGGGGGGGGGTGGGGGGGGGGGGGGGTGGGGGGGGGGGGGGGTGGGGGGGGGGGGGGGTGGGGGGGGGGGGGGGTGGGGGGGGGGGGGGGTGGGGGGGGGGGGGGGTGGGGGGGGGGGGGGGTGGGGGGGGGGGGGGGTGGGGGGGGGGGGGGGTGGGGGGGGGGGGGGGTGGGGGGGGGGGGGGGTGGGGGGGGGGGGGGGTGGGGGGGGGGGGGGGTGGGGGGGGGGGGGGGTGGGGGGGGGGGGGGGTGGGGGGGGGGGGGGGTGGGGGGGGGGGGGGGTGGGGGGGGGGGGGGGTGGGGGGGGGGGGGGGTGGGGGGGGGGGGGGGTGGGGGGGGGGGGGGGTGGGGGGGGGGGGGGGTGGGGGGGGGGGGGGGTGGGGGGGGGGGGGGGTGGGGGGGGGGGGGGGTGGGGGGGGGGGGGGGTGGGGGGGGGGGGGGGTGGGGGGGGGGGGGGGTGGGGGGGGGGGGGGGTGGGGGGGGGGGGGGGTGGGGGGGGGGGGGGGTGGGGGGGGGGGGGGGTGGGGGGGGGGGGGGGTGGGGGGGGGGGGGGGTGGGGGGGGGGGGGGGTGGGGGGGGGGGGGGGTGGGGGGGGGGGGGGGTGGGGGGGGGGGGGGGTGGGGGGGGGGGGGGGTGGGGGGGGGGGGGGGTGGGGGGGGGGGGGGGTGGGGGGGGGGGGGGGTGGGGGGGGGGGGGGGTGGGGGGGGGGGGGGGTGGGGGGGGGGGGGGGTGGGGGGGGGGGGGGGTGGGGGGGGGGGGGGGTGGGGGGGGGGGGGGGTGGGGGGGGGGGGGGGTGGGGGGGGGGGGGGGTGGGGGGGGGGGGGGGTGGGGGGGGGGGGGGGTGGGGGGGGGGGGGGGTGGGGGGGGGGGGGGGTGGGGGGGGGGGGGGGTGGGGGGGGGGGGGGGTGGGGGGGGGGGGGGGTGGGGGGGGGGGGGGGTGGGGGGGGGGGGGGGTGGGGGGGGGGGGGGGTGGGGGGGGGGGGGGGTGGGGGGGGGGGGGGGTGGGGGGGGGGGGGGGTGGGGGGGGGGGGGGGTGGGGGGGGGGGGGGGTGGGGGGGGGGGGGGGTGGGGGGGGGGGGGGGTGGGGGGGGGGGGGGGTGGGGGGGGGGGGGGGTGGGGGGGGGGGGGGGTGGGGGGGGGGGGGGGTGGGGGGGGGGGGGGGTGGGGGGGGGGGGGGGTGGGGGGGGGGGGGGGTGGGGGGGGGGGGGGGTGGGGGGGGGGGGGGGTGGGGGGGGGGGGGGGTGGGGGGGGGGGGGGGTGGGGGGGGGGGGGGGTGGGGGGGGGGGGGGGTGGGGGGGGGGGGGGGTGGGGGGGGGGGGGGGTGGGGGGGGGGGGGGGTGGGGGGGGGGGGGGGTGGGGGGGGGGGGGGGTGGGGGGGGGGGGGGGTGGGGGGGGGGGGGGGTGGGGGGGGGGGGGGGTGGGGGGGGGGGGGGGTGGGGGGGGGGGGGGGTGGGGGGGGGGGGGGGTGGGGGGGGGGGGGGGTGGGGGGGGGGGGGGGTGGGGGGGGGGGGGGGTGGGGGGGGGGGGGGGTGGGGGGGGGGGGGGGTGGGGGGGGGGGGGGGTGGGGGGGGGGGGGGGTGGGGGGGGGGGGGGGTGGGGGGGGGGGGGGGTGGGGGGGGGGGGGGGTGGGGGGGGGGGGGGGTGGGGGGGGGGGGGGGTGGGGGGGGGGGGGGGTGGGGGGGGGGGGGGGTGGGGGGGGGGGGGGGTGGGGGGGGGGGGGGGTGGGGGGGGGGGGGGGTGGGGGGGGGGGGGGGTGGGGGGGGGGGGGGGTGGGGGGGGGGGGGGGTGGGGGGGGGGGGGGGTGGGGGGGGGGGGGGGTGGGGGGGGGGGGGGGTGGGGGGGGGGGGGGGTGGGGGGGGGGGGGGGTGGGGGGGGGGGGGGGTGGGGGGGGGGGGGGGTGGGGGGGGGGGGGGGTGGGGGGGGGGGGGGGTGGGGGGGGGGGGGGGTGGGGGGGGGGGGGGGTGGGGGGGGGGGGGGGTGGGGGGGGGGGGGGGTGGGGGGGGGGGGGGGTGGGGGGGGGGGGGGGTGGGGGGGGGGGGGGGTGGGGGGGGGGGGGGGTGGGGGGGGGGGGGGGTGGGGGGGGGGGGGGGTGGGGGGGGGGGGGGGTGGGGGGGGGGGGGGGTGGGGGGGGGGGGGGGTGGGGGGGGGGGGGGGTGGGGGGGGGGGGGGGTGGGGGGGGGGGGGGGTGGGGGGGGGGGGGGGTGGGGGGGGGGGGGGGTGGGGGGGGGGGGGGGTGGGGGGGGGGGGGGGTGGGGGGGGGGGGGGGTGGGGGGGGGGGGGGGTGGGGGGGGGGGGGGGTGGGGGGGGGGGGGGGTGGGGGGGGGGGGGGGTGGGGGGGGGGGGGGGTGGGGGGGGGGGGGGGTGGGGGGGGGGGGGGGTGGGGGGGGGGGGGGGTGGGGGGGGGGGGGGGTGGGGGGGGGGGGGGGTGGGGGGGGGGGGGGGTGGGGGGGGGGGGGGGTGGGGGGGGGGGGGGGTGGGGGGGGGGGGGGGTGGGGGGGGGGGGGGGTGGGGGGGGGGGGGGGTGGGGGGGGGGGGGGGTGGGGGGGGGGGGGGGTGGGGGGGGGGGGGGGTGGGGGGGGGGGGGGGTGGGGGGGGGGGGGGGTGGGGGGGGGGGGGGGTGGGGGGGGGGGGGGGTGGGGGGGGGGGGGGGTGGGGGGGGGGGGGGGTGGGGGGGGGGGGGGGTGGGGGGGGGGGGGGGTGGGGGGGGGGGGGGGTGGGGGGGGGGGGGGGTGGGGGGGGGGGGGGGTGGGGGGGGGGGGGGGTGGGGGGGGGGGGGGGTGGGGGGGGGGGGGGGTGGGGGGGGGGGGGGGTGGGGGGGGGGGGGGGTGGGGGGGGGGGGGGGTGGGGGGGGGGGGGGGTGGGGGGGGGGGGGGGTGGGGGGGGGGGGGGGTGGGGGGGGGGGGGGGTGGGGGGGGGGGGGGGTGGGGGGGGGGGGGGGTGGGGGGGGGGGGGGGTGGGGGGGGGGGGGGGTGGGGGGGGGGGGGGGTGGGGGGGGGGGGGGGTGGGGGGGGGGGGGGGTGGGGGGGGGGGGGGGTGGGGGGGGGGGGGGGTGGGGGGGGGGGGGGGTGGGGGGGGGGGGGGGTGGGGGGGGGGGGGGGTGGGGGGGGGGGGGGGTGGGGGGGGGGGGGGGTGGGGGGGGGGGGGGGTGGGGGGGGGGGGGGGTGGGGGGGGGGGGGGGTGGGGGGGGGGGGGGGTGGGGGGGGGGGGGGGTGGGGGGGGGGGGGGGTGGGGGGGGGGGGGGGTGGGGGGGGGGGGGGGTGGGGGGGGGGGGGGGTGGGGGGGGGGGGGGGTGGGGGGGGGGGGGGGTGGGGGGGGGGGGGGGTGGGGGGGGGGGGGGGTGGGGGGGGGGGGGGGTGGGGGGGGGGGGGGGTGGGGGGGGGGGGGGGTGGGGGGGGGGGGGGGTGGGGGGGGGGGGGGGTGGGGGGGGGGGGGGGTGGGGGGGGGGGGGGGTGGGGGGGGGGGGGGGTGGGGGGGGGGGGGGGTGGGGGGGGGGGGGGGTGGGGGGGGGGGGGGGTGGGGGGGGGGGGGGGTGGGGGGGGGGGGGGGTGGGGGGGGGGGGGGGTGGGGGGGGGGGGGGGTGGGGGGGGGGGGGGGTGGGGGGGGGGGGGGGTGGGGGGGGGGGGGGGTGGGGGGGGGGGGGGGTGGGGGGGGGGGGGGGTGGGGGGGGGGGGGGGTGGGGGGGGGGGGGGGTGGGGGGGGGGGGGGGTGGGGGGGGGGGGGGGTGGGGGGGGGGGGGGGTGGGGGGGGGGGGGGGTGGGGGGGGGGGGGGGTGGGGGGGGGGGGGGGTGGGGGGGGGGGGGGGTGGGGGGGGGGGGGGGTGGGGGGGGGGGGGGGTGGGGGGGGGGGGGGGTGGGGGGGGGGGGGGGTGGGGGGGGGGGGGGGTGGGGGGGGGGGGGGGTGGGGGGGGGGGGGGGTGGGGGGGGGGGGGGGTGGGGGGGGGGGGGGGTGGGGGGGGGGGGGGGTGGGGGGGGGGGGGGGTGGGGGGGGGGGGGGGTGGGGGGGGGGGGGGGTGGGGGGGGGGGGGGGTGGGGGGGGGGGGGGGTGGGGGGGGGGGGGGGTGGGGGGGGGGGGGGGTGGGGGGGGGGGGGGGTGGGGGGGGGGGGGGGTGGGGGGGGGGGGGGGTGGGGGGGGGGGGGGGTGGGGGGGGGGGGGGGTGGGGGGGGGGGGGGGTGGGGGGGGGGGGGGGTGGGGGGGGGGGGGGGTGGGGGGGGGGGGGGGTGGGGGGGGGGGGGGGTGGGGGGGGGGGGGGGTGGGGGGGGGGGGGGGTGGGGGGGGGGGGGGGTGGGGGGGGGGGGGGGTGGGGGGGGGGGGGGGTGGGGGGGGGGGGGGGTGGGGGGGGGGGGGGGTGGGGGGGGGGGGGGGTGGGGGGGGGGGGGGGTGGGGGGGGGGGGGGGTGGGGGGGGGGGGGGGTGGGGGGGGGGGGGGGTGGGGGGGGGGGGGGGTGGGGGGGGGGGGGGGTGGGGGGGGGGGGGGGTGGGGGGGGGGGGGGGTGGGGGGGGGGGGGGGTGGGGGGGGGGGGGGGTGGGGGGGGGGGGGGGTGGGGGGGGGGGGGGGTGGGGGGGGGGGGGGGTGGGGGGGGGGGGGGGTGGGGGGGGGGGGGGGTGGGGGGGGGGGGGGGTGGGGGGGGGGGGGGGTGGGGGGGGGGGGGGGTGGGGGGGGGGGGGGGTGGGGGGGGGGGGGGGTGGGGGGGGGGGGGGGTGGGGGGGGGGGGGGGTGGGGGGGGGGGGGGGTGGGGGGGGGGGGGGGTGGGGGGGGGGGGGGGTGGGGGGGGGGGGGGGTGGGGGGGGGGGGGGGTGGGGGGGGGGGGGGGTGGGGGGGGGGGGGGGTGGGGGGGGGGGGGGGTGGGGGGGGGGGGGGGTGGGGGGGGGGGGGGGTGGGGGGGGGGGGGGGTGGGGGGGGGGGGGGGTGGGGGGGGGGGGGGGTGGGGGGGGGGGGGGGTGGGGGGGGGGGGGGGTGGGGGGGGGGGGGGGTGGGGGGGGGGGGGGGTGGGGGGGGGGGGGGGTGGGGGGGGGGGGGGGTGGGGGGGGGGGGGGGTGGGGGGGGGGGGGGGTGGGGGGGGGGGGGGGTGGGGGGGGGGGGGGGTGGGGGGGGGGGGGGGTGGGGGGGGGGGGGGGTGGGGGGGGGGGGGGGTGGGGGGGGGGGGGGGTGGGGGGGGGGGGGGGTGGGGGGGGGGGGGGGTGGGGGGGGGGGGGGGTGGGGGGGGGGGGGGGTGGGGGGGGGGGGGGGTGGGGGGGGGGGGGGGTGGGGGGGGGGGGGGGTGGGGGGGGGGGGGGGTGGGGGGGGGGGGGGGTGGGGGGGGGGGGGGGTGGGGGGGGGGGGGGGTGGGGGGGGGGGGGGGTGGGGGGGGGGGGGGGTGGGGGGGGGGGGGGGTGGGGGGGGGGGGGGGTGGGGGGGGGGGGGGGTGGGGGGGGGGGGGGGTGGGGGGGGGGGGGGGTGGGGGGGGGGGGGGGTGGGGGGGGGGGGGGGTGGGGGGGGGGGGGGGTGGGGGGGGGGGGGGGTGGGGGGGGGGGGGGGTGGGGGGGGGGGGGGGTGGGGGGGGGGGGGGGTGGGGGGGGGGGGGGGTGGGGGGGGGGGGGGGTGGGGGGGGGGGGGGGTGGGGGGGGGGGGGGGTGGGGGGGGGGGGGGGTGGGGGGGGGGGGGGGTGGGGGGGGGGGGGGGTGGGGGGGGGGGGGGGTGGGGGGGGGGGGGGGTGGGGGGGGGGGGGGGTGGGGGGGGGGGGGGGTGGGGGGGGGGGGGGGTGGGGGGGGGGGGGGGTGGGGGGGGGGGGGGGTGGGGGGGGGGGGGGGTGGGGGGGGGGGGGGGTGGGGGGGGGGGGGGGTGGGGGGGGGGGGGGGTGGGGGGGGGGGGGGGTGGGGGGGGGGGGGGGTGGGGGGGGGGGGGGGTGGGGGGGGGGGGGGGTGGGGGGGGGGGGGGGTGGGGGGGGGGGGGGGTGGGGGGGGGGGGGGGTGGGGGGGGGGGGGGGTGGGGGGGGGGGGGGGTGGGGGGGGGGGGGGGTGGGGGGGGGGGGGGGTGGGGGGGGGGGGGGGTGGGGGGGGGGGGGGGTGGGGGGGGGGGGGGGTGGGGGGGGGGGGGGGTGGGGGGGGGGGGGGGTGGGGGGGGGGGGGGGTGGGGGGGGGGGGGGGTGGGGGGGGGGGGGGGTGGGGGGGGGGGGGGGTGGGGGGGGGGGGGGGTGGGGGGGGGGGGGGGTGGGGGGGGGGGGGGGTGGGGGGGGGGGGGGGTGGGGGGGGGGGGGGGTGGGGGGGGGGGGGGGTGGGGGGGGGGGGGGGTGGGGGGGGGGGGGGGTGGGGGGGGGGGGGGGTGGGGGGGGGGGGGGGTGGGGGGGGGGGGGGGTGGGGGGGGGGGGGGGTGGGGGGGGGGGGGGGTGGGGGGGGGGGGGGGTGGGGGGGGGGGGGGGTGGGGGGGGGGGGGGGTGGGGGGGGGGGGGGGTGGGGGGGGGGGGGGGTGGGGGGGGGGGGGGGTGGGGGGGGGGGGGGGTGGGGGGGGGGGGGGGTGGGGGGGGGGGGGGGTGGGGGGGGGGGGGGGTGGGGGGGGGGGGGGGTGGGGGGGGGGGGGGGTGGGGGGGGGGGGGGGTGGGGGGGGGGGGGGGTGGGGGGGGGGGGGGGTGGGGGGGGGGGGGGGTGGGGGGGGGGGGGGGTGGGGGGGGGGGGGGGTGGGGGGGGGGGGGGGTGGGGGGGGGGGGGGGTGGGGGGGGGGGGGGGTGGGGGGGGGGGGGGGTGGGGGGGGGGGGGGGTGGGGGGGGGGGGGGGTGGGGGGGGGGGGGGGTGGGGGGGGGGGGGGGTGGGGGGGGGGGGGGGTGGGGGGGGGGGGGGGTGGGGGGGGGGGGGGGTGGGGGGGGGGGGGGGTGGGGGGGGGGGGGGGTGGGGGGGGGGGGGGGTGGGGGGGGGGGGGGGTGGGGGGGGGGGGGGGTGGGGGGGGGGGGGGGTGGGGGGGGGGGGGGGTGGGGGGGGGGGGGGGTGGGGGGGGGGGGGGGTGGGGGGGGGGGGGGGTGGGGGGGGGGGGGGGTGGGGGGGGGGGGGGGTGGGGGGGGGGGGGGGTGGGGGGGGGGGGGGGTGGGGGGGGGGGGGGGTGGGGGGGGGGGGGGGTGGGGGGGGGGGGGGGTGGGGGGGGGGGGGGGTGGGGGGGGGGGGGGGTGGGGGGGGGGGGGGGTGGGGGGGGGGGGGGGTGGGGGGGGGGGGGGGTGGGGGGGGGGGGGGGTGGGGGGGGGGGGGGGTGGGGGGGGGGGGGGGTGGGGGGGGGGGGGGGTGGGGGGGGGGGGGGGTGGGGGGGGGGGGGGGTGGGGGGGGGGGGGGGTGGGGGGGGGGGGGGGTGGGGGGGGGGGGGGGTGGGGGGGGGGGGGGGTGGGGGGGGGGGGGGGTGGGGGGGGGGGGGGGTGGGGGGGGGGGGGGGTGGGGGGGGGGGGGGGTGGGGGGGGGGGGGGGTGGGGGGGGGGGGGGGTGGGGGGGGGGGGGGGTGGGGGGGGGGGGGGGTGGGGGGGGGGGGGGGTGGGGGGGGGGGGGGGTGGGGGGGGGGGGGGGTGGGGGGGGGGGGGGGTGGGGGGGGGGGGGGGTGGGGGGGGGGGGGGGTGGGGGGGGGGGGGGGTGGGGGGGGGGGGGGGTGGGGGGGGGGGGGGGTGGGGGGGGGGGGGGGTGGGGGGGGGGGGGGGTGGGGGGGGGGGGGGGTGGGGGGGGGGGGGGGTGGGGGGGGGGGGGGGTGGGGGGGGGGGGGGGTGGGGGGGGGGGGGGGTGGGGGGGGGGGGGGGTGGGGGGGGGGGGGGGTGGGGGGGGGGGGGGGTGGGGGGGGGGGGGGGTGGGGGGGGGGGGGGGTGGGGGGGGGGGGGGGTGGGGGGGGGGGGGGGTGGGGGGGGGGGGGGGTGGGGGGGGGGGGGGGTGGGGGGGGGGGGGGGTGGGGGGGGGGGGGGGTGGGGGGGGGGGGGGGTGGGGGGGGGGGGGGGTGGGGGGGGGGGGGGGTGGGGGGGGGGGGGGGTGGGGGGGGGGGGGGGTGGGGGGGGGGGGGGGTGGGGGGGGGGGGGGGTGGGGGGGGGGGGGGGTGGGGGGGGGGGGGGGTGGGGGGGGGGGGGGGTGGGGGGGGGGGGGGGTGGGGGGGGGGGGGGGTGGGGGGGGGGGGGGGTGGGGGGGGGGGGGGGTGGGGGGGGGGGGGGGTGGGGGGGGGGGGGGGTGGGGGGGGGGGGGGGTGGGGGGGGGGGGGGGTGGGGGGGGGGGGGGGTGGGGGGGGGGGGGGGTGGGGGGGGGGGGGGGTGGGGGGGGGGGGGGGTGGGGGGGGGGGGGGGTGGGGGGGGGGGGGGGTGGGGGGGGGGGGGGGTGGGGGGGGGGGGGGGTGGGGGGGGGGGGGGGTGGGGGGGGGGGGGGGTGGGGGGGGGGGGGGGTGGGGGGGGGGGGGGGTGGGGGGGGGGGGGGGTGGGGGGGGGGGGGGGTGGGGGGGGGGGGGGGTGGGGGGGGGGGGGGGTGGGGGGGGGGGGGGGTGGGGGGGGGGGGGGGTGGGGGGGGGGGGGGGTGGGGGGGGGGGGGGGTGGGGGGGGGGGGGGGTGGGGGGGGGGGGGGGTGGGGGGGGGGGGGGGTGGGGGGGGGGGGGGGTGGGGGGGGGGGGGGGTGGGGGGGGGGGGGGGTGGGGGGGGGGGGGGGTGGGGGGGGGGGGGGGTGGGGGGGGGGGGGGGTGGGGGGGGGGGGGGGTGGGGGGGGGGGGGGGTGGGGGGGGGGGGGGGTGGGGGGGGGGGGGGGTGGGGGGGGGGGGGGGTGGGGGGGGGGGGGGGTGGGGGGGGGGGGGGGTGGGGGGGGGGGGGGGTGGGGGGGGGGGGGGGTGGGGGGGGGGGGGGGTGGGGGGGGGGGGGGGTGGGGGGGGGGGGGGGTGGGGGGGGGGGGGGGTGGGGGGGGGGGGGGGTGGGGGGGGGGGGGGGTGGGGGGGGGGGGGGGTGGGGGGGGGGGGGGGTGGGGGGGGGGGGGGGTGGGGGGGGGGGGGGGTGGGGGGGGGGGGGGGTGGGGGGGGGGGGGGGTGGGGGGGGGGGGGGGTGGGGGGGGGGGGGGGTGGGGGGGGGGGGGGGTGGGGGGGGGGGGGGGTGGGGGGGGGGGGGGGTGGGGGGGGGGGGGGGTGGGGGGGGGGGGGGGTGGGGGGGGGGGGGGGTGGGGGGGGGGGGGGGTGGGGGGGGGGGGGGGTGGGGGGGGGGGGGGGTGGGGGGGGGGGGGGGTGGGGGGGGGGGGGGGTGGGGGGGGGGGGGGGTGGGGGGGGGGGGGGGTGGGGGGGGGGGGGGGTGGGGGGGGGGGGGGGTGGGGGGGGGGGGGGGTGGGGGGGGGGGGGGGTGGGGGGGGGGGGGGGTGGGGGGGGGGGGGGGTGGGGGGGGGGGGGGGTGGGGGGGGGGGGGGGTGGGGGGGGGGGGGGGTGGGGGGGGGGGGGGGTGGGGGGGGGGGGGGGTGGGGGGGGGGGGGGGTGGGGGGGGGGGGGGGTGGGGGGGGGGGGGGGTGGGGGGGGGGGGGGGTGGGGGGGGGGGGGGGTGGGGGGGGGGGGGGGTGGGGGGGGGGGGGGGTGGGGGGGGGGGGGGGTGGGGGGGGGGGGGGGTGGGGGGGGGGGGGGGTGGGGGGGGGGGGGGGTGGGGGGGGGGGGGGGTGGGGGGGGGGGGGGGTGGGGGGGGGGGGGGGTGGGGGGGGGGGGGGGTGGGGGGGGGGGGGGGTGGGGGGGGGGGGGGGTGGGGGGGGGGGGGGGTGGGGGGGGGGGGGGGTGGGGGGGGGGGGGGGTGGGGGGGGGGGGGGGTGGGGGGGGGGGGGGGTGGGGGGGGGGGGGGGTGGGGGGGGGGGGGGGTGGGGGGGGGGGGGGGTGGGGGGGGGGGGGGGTGGGGGGGGGGGGGGGTGGGGGGGGGGGGGGGTGGGGGGGGGGGGGGGTGGGGGGGGGGGGGGGTGGGGGGGGGGGGGGGTGGGGGGGGGGGGGGGTGGGGGGGGGGGGGGGTGGGGGGGGGGGGGGGTGGGGGGGGGGGGGGGTGGGGGGGGGGGGGGGTGGGGGGGGGGGGGGGTGGGGGGGGGGGGGGGTGGGGGGGGGGGGGGGTGGGGGGGGGGGGGGGTGGGGGGGGGGGGGGGTGGGGGGGGGGGGGGGTGGGGGGGGGGGGGGGTGGGGGGGGGGGGGGGTGGGGGGGGGGGGGGGTGGGGGGGGGGGGGGGTGGGGGGGGGGGGGGGTGGGGGGGGGGGGGGGTGGGGGGGGGGGGGGGTGGGGGGGGGGGGGGGTGGGGGGGGGGGGGGGTGGGGGGGGGGGGGGGTGGGGGGGGGGGGGGGTGGGGGGGGGGGGGGGTGGGGGGGGGGGGGGGTGGGGGGGGGGGGGGGTGGGGGGGGGGGGGGGTGGGGGGGGGGGGGGGTGGGGGGGGGGGGGGGTGGGGGGGGGGGGGGGTGGGGGGGGGGGGGGGTGGGGGGGGGGGGGGGTGGGGGGGGGGGGGGGTGGGGGGGGGGGGGGGTGGGGGGGGGGGGGGGTGGGGGGGGGGGGGGGTGGGGGGGGGGGGGGGTGGGGGGGGGGGGGGGTGGGGGGGGGGGGGGGTGGGGGGGGGGGGGGGTGGGGGGGGGGGGGGGTGGGGGGGGGGGGGGGTGGGGGGGGGGGGGGGTGGGGGGGGGGGGGGGTGGGGGGGGGGGGGGGTGGGGGGGGGGGGGGGTGGGGGGGGGGGGGGGTGGGGGGGGGGGGGGGTGGGGGGGGGGGGGGGTGGGGGGGGGGGGGGGTGGGGGGGGGGGGGGGTGGGGGGGGGGGGGGGTGGGGGGGGGGGGGGGTGGGGGGGGGGGGGGGTGGGGGGGGGGGGGGGTGGGGGGGGGGGGGGGTGGGGGGGGGGGGGGGTGGGGGGGGGGGGGGGTGGGGGGGGGGGGGGGTGGGGGGGGGGGGGGGTGGGGGGGGGGGGGGGTGGGGGGGGGGGGGGGTGGGGGGGGGGGGGGGTGGGGGGGGGGGGGGGTGGGGGGGGGGGGGGGTGGGGGGGGGGGGGGGTGGGGGGGGGGGGGGGTGGGGGGGGGGGGGGGTGGGGGGGGGGGGGGGTGGGGGGGGGGGGGGGTGGGGGGGGGGGGGGGTGGGGGGGGGGGGGGGTGGGGGGGGGGGGGGGTGGGGGGGGGGGGGGGTGGGGGGGGGGGGGGGTGGGGGGGGGGGGGGGTGGGGGGGGGGGGGGGTGGGGGGGGGGGGGGGTGGGGGGGGGGGGGGGTGGGGGGGGGGGGGGGTGGGGGGGGGGGGGGGTGGGGGGGGGGGGGGGTGGGGGGGGGGGGGGGTGGGGGGGGGGGGGGGTGGGGGGGGGGGGGGGTGGGGGGGGGGGGGGGTGGGGGGGGGGGGGGGTGGGGGGGGGGGGGGGTGGGGGGGGGGGGGGGTGGGGGGGGGGGGGGGTGGGGGGGGGGGGGGGTGGGGGGGGGGGGGGGTGGGGGGGGGGGGGGGTGGGGGGGGGGGGGGGTGGGGGGGGGGGGGGGTGGGGGGGGGGGGGGGTGGGGGGGGGGGGGGGTGGGGGGGGGGGGGGGTGGGGGGGGGGGGGGGTGGGGGGGGGGGGGGGTGGGGGGGGGGGGGGGTGGGGGGGGGGGGGGGTGGGGGGGGGGGGGGGTGGGGGGGGGGGGGGGTGGGGGGGGGGGGGGGTGGGGGGGGGGGGGGGTGGGGGGGGGGGGGGGTGGGGGGGGGGGGGGGTGGGGGGGGGGGGGGGTGGGGGGGGGGGGGGGTGGGGGGGGGGGGGGGTGGGGGGGGGGGGGGGTGGGGGGGGGGGGGGGTGGGGGGGGGGGGGGGTGGGGGGGGGGGGGGGTGGGGGGGGGGGGGGGTGGGGGGGGGGGGGGGTGGGGGGGGGGGGGGGTGGGGGGGGGGGGGGGTGGGGGGGGGGGGGGGTGGGGGGGGGGGGGGGTGGGGGGGGGGGGGGGTGGGGGGGGGGGGGGGTGGGGGGGGGGGGGGGTGGGGGGGGGGGGGGGTGGGGGGGGGGGGGGGTGGGGGGGGGGGGGGGTGGGGGGGGGGGGGGGTGGGGGGGGGGGGGGGTGGGGGGGGGGGGGGGTGGGGGGGGGGGGGGGTGGGGGGGGGGGGGGGTGGGGGGGGGGGGGGGTGGGGGGGGGGGGGGGTGGGGGGGGGGGGGGGTGGGGGGGGGGGGGGGTGGGGGGGGGGGGGGGTGGGGGGGGGGGGGGGTGGGGGGGGGGGGGGGTGGGGGGGGGGGGGGGTGGGGGGGGGGGGGGGTGGGGGGGGGGGGGGGTGGGGGGGGGGGGGGGTGGGGGGGGGGGGGGGTGGGGGGGGGGGGGGGTGGGGGGGGGGGGGGGTGGGGGGGGGGGGGGGTGGGGGGGGGGGGGGGTGGGGGGGGGGGGGGGTGGGGGGGGGGGGGGGTGGGGGGGGGGGGGGGTGGGGGGGGGGGGGGGTGGGGGGGGGGGGGGGTGGGGGGGGGGGGGGGTGGGGGGGGGGGGGGGTGGGGGGGGGGGGGGGTGGGGGGGGGGGGGGGTGGGGGGGGGGGGGGGTGGGGGGGGGGGGGGGTGGGGGGGGGGGGGGGTGGGGGGGGGGGGGGGTGGGGGGGGGGGGGGGTGGGGGGGGGGGGGGGTGGGGGGGGGGGGGGGTGGGGGGGGGGGGGGGTGGGGGGGGGGGGGGGTGGGGGGGGGGGGGGGTGGGGGGGGGGGGGGGTGGGGGGGGGGGGGGGTGGGGGGGGGGGGGGGTGGGGGGGGGGGGGGGTGGGGGGGGGGGGGGGTGGGGGGGGGGGGGGGTGGGGGGGGGGGGGGGTGGGGGGGGGGGGGGGTGGGGGGGGGGGGGGGTGGGGGGGGGGGGGGGTGGGGGGGGGGGGGGGTGGGGGGGGGGGGGGGTGGGGGGGGGGGGGGGTGGGGGGGGGGGGGGGTGGGGGGGGGGGGGGGTGGGGGGGGGGGGGGGTGGGGGGGGGGGGGGGTGGGGGGGGGGGGGGGTGGGGGGGGGGGGGGGTGGGGGGGGGGGGGGGTGGGGGGGGGGGGGGGTGGGGGGGGGGGGGGGTGGGGGGGGGGGGGGGTGGGGGGGGGGGGGGGTGGGGGGGGGGGGGGGTGGGGGGGGGGGGGGGTGGGGGGGGGGGGGGGTGGGGGGGGGGGGGGGTGGGGGGGGGGGGGGGTGGGGGGGGGGGGGGGTGGGGGGGGGGGGGGGTGGGGGGGGGGGGGGGTGGGGGGGGGGGGGGGTGGGGGGGGGGGGGGGTGGGGGGGGGGGGGGGTGGGGGGGGGGGGGGGTGGGGGGGGGGGGGGGTGGGGGGGGGGGGGGGTGGGGGGGGGGGGGGGTGGGGGGGGGGGGGGGTGGGGGGGGGGGGGGGTGGGGGGGGGGGGGGGTGGGGGGGGGGGGGGGTGGGGGGGGGGGGGGGTGGGGGGGGGGGGGGGTGGGGGGGGGGGGGGGTGGGGGGGGGGGGGGGTGGGGGGGGGGGGGGGTGGGGGGGGGGGGGGGTGGGGGGGGGGGGGGGTGGGGGGGGGGGGGGGTGGGGGGGGGGGGGGGTGGGGGGGGGGGGGGGTGGGGGGGGGGGGGGGTGGGGGGGGGGGGGGGTGGGGGGGGGGGGGGGTGGGGGGGGGGGGGGGTGGGGGGGGGGGGGGGTGGGGGGGGGGGGGGGTGGGGGGGGGGGGGGGTGGGGGGGGGGGGGGGTGGGGGGGGGGGGGGGTGGGGGGGGGGGGGGGTGGGGGGGGGGGGGGGTGGGGGGGGGGGGGGGTGGGGGGGGGGGGGGGTGGGGGGGGGGGGGGGTGGGGGGGGGGGGGGGTGGGGGGGGGGGGGGGTGGGGGGGGGGGGGGGTGGGGGGGGGGGGGGGTGGGGGGGGGGGGGGGTGGGGGGGGGGGGGGGTGGGGGGGGGGGGGGGTGGGGGGGGGGGGGGGTGGGGGGGGGGGGGGGTGGGGGGGGGGGGGGGTGGGGGGGGGGGGGGGTGGGGGGGGGGGGGGGTGGGGGGGGGGGGGGGTGGGGGGGGGGGGGGGTGGGGGGGGGGGGGGGTGGGGGGGGGGGGGGGTGGGGGGGGGGGGGGGTGGGGGGGGGGGGGGGTGGGGGGGGGGGGGGGTGGGGGGGGGGGGGGGTGGGGGGGGGGGGGGGTGGGGGGGGGGGGGGGTGGGGGGGGGGGGGGGTGGGGGGGGGGGGGGGTGGGGGGGGGGGGGGGTGGGGGGGGGGGGGGGTGGGGGGGGGGGGGGGTGGGGGGGGGGGGGGGTGGGGGGGGGGGGGGGTGGGGGGGGGGGGGGGTGGGGGGGGGGGGGGGTGGGGGGGGGGGGGGGTGGGGGGGGGGGGGGGTGGGGGGGGGGGGGGGTGGGGGGGGGGGGGGGTGGGGGGGGGGGGGGGTGGGGGGGGGGGGGGGTGGGGGGGGGGGGGGGTGGGGGGGGGGGGGGGTGGGGGGGGGGGGGGGTGGGGGGGGGGGGGGGTGGGGGGGGGGGGGGGTGGGGGGGGGGGGGGGTGGGGGGGGGGGGGGGTGGGGGGGGGGGGGGGTGGGGGGGGGGGGGGGTGGGGGGGGGGGGGGGTGGGGGGGGGGGGGGGTGGGGGGGGGGGGGGGTGGGGGGGGGGGGGGGTGGGGGGGGGGGGGGGTGGGGGGGGGGGGGGGTGGGGGGGGGGGGGGGTGGGGGGGGGGGGGGGTGGGGGGGGGGGGGGGTGGGGGGGGGGGGGGGTGGGGGGGGGGGGGGGTGGGGGGGGGGGGGGGTGGGGGGGGGGGGGGGTGGGGGGGGGGGGGGGTGGGGGGGGGGGGGGGTGGGGGGGGGGGGGGGTGGGGGGGGGGGGGGGTGGGGGGGGGGGGGGGTGGGGGGGGGGGGGGGTGGGGGGGGGGGGGGGTGGGGGGGGGGGGGGGTGGGGGGGGGGGGGGGTGGGGGGGGGGGGGGGTGGGGGGGGGGGGGGGTGGGGGGGGGGGGGGGTGGGGGGGGGGGGGGGTGGGGGGGGGGGGGGGTGGGGGGGGGGGGGGGTGGGGGGGGGGGGGGGTGGGGGGGGGGGGGGGTGGGGGGGGGGGGGGGTGGGGGGGGGGGGGGGTGGGGGGGGGGGGGGGTGGGGGGGGGGGGGGGTGGGGGGGGGGGGGGGTGGGGGGGGGGGGGGGTGGGGGGGGGGGGGGGTGGGGGGGGGGGGGGGTGGGGGGGGGGGGGGGTGGGGGGGGGGGGGGGTGGGGGGGGGGGGGGGTGGGGGGGGGGGGGGGTGGGGGGGGGGGGGGGTGGGGGGGGGGGGGGGTGGGGGGGGGGGGGGGTGGGGGGGGGGGGGGGTGGGGGGGGGGGGGGGTGGGGGGGGGGGGGGGTGGGGGGGGGGGGGGGTGGGGGGGGGGGGGGGTGGGGGGGGGGGGGGGTGGGGGGGGGGGGGGGTGGGGGGGGGGGGGGGTGGGGGGGGGGGGGGGTGGGGGGGGGGGGGGGTGGGGGGGGGGGGGGGTGGGGGGGGGGGGGGGTGGGGGGGGGGGGGGGTGGGGGGGGGGGGGGGTGGGGGGGGGGGGGGGTGGGGGGGGGGGGGGGTGGGGGGGGGGGGGGGTGGGGGGGGGGGGGGGTGGGGGGGGGGGGGGGTGGGGGGGGGGGGGGGTGGGGGGGGGGGGGGGTGGGGGGGGGGGGGGGTGGGGGGGGGGGGGGGTGGGGGGGGGGGGGGGTGGGGGGGGGGGGGGGTGGGGGGGGGGGGGGGTGGGGGGGGGGGGGGGTGGGGGGGGGGGGGGGTGGGGGGGGGGGGGGGTGGGGGGGGGGGGGGGTGGGGGGGGGGGGGGGTGGGGGGGGGGGGGGGTGGGGGGGGGGGGGGGTGGGGGGGGGGGGGGGTGGGGGGGGGGGGGGGTGGGGGGGGGGGGGGGTGGGGGGGGGGGGGGGTGGGGGGGGGGGGGGGTGGGGGGGGGGGGGGGTGGGGGGGGGGGGGGGTGGGGGGGGGGGGGGGTGGGGGGGGGGGGGGGTGGGGGGGGGGGGGGGTGGGGGGGGGGGGGGGTGGGGGGGGGGGGGGGTGGGGGGGGGGGGGGGTGGGGGGGGGGGGGGGTGGGGGGGGGGGGGGGTGGGGGGGGGGGGGGGTGGGGGGGGGGGGGGGTGGGGGGGGGGGGGGGTGGGGGGGGGGGGGGGTGGGGGGGGGGGGGGGTGGGGGGGGGGGGGGGTGGGGGGGGGGGGGGGTGGGGGGGGGGGGGGGTGGGGGGGGGGGGGGGTGGGGGGGGGGGGGGGTGGGGGGGGGGGGGGGTGGGGGGGGGGGGGGGTGGGGGGGGGGGGGGGTGGGGGGGGGGGGGGGTGGGGGGGGGGGGGGGTGGGGGGGGGGGGGGGTGGGGGGGGGGGGGGGTGGGGGGGGGGGGGGGTGGGGGGGGGGGGGGGTGGGGGGGGGGGGGGGTGGGGGGGGGGGGGGGTGGGGGGGGGGGGGGGTGGGGGGGGGGGGGGGTGGGGGGGGGGGGGGGTGGGGGGGGGGGGGGGTGGGGGGGGGGGGGGGTGGGGGGGGGGGGGGGTGGGGGGGGGGGGGGGTGGGGGGGGGGGGGGGTGGGGGGGGGGGGGGGTGGGGGGGGGGGGGGGTGGGGGGGGGGGGGGGTGGGGGGGGGGGGGGGTGGGGGGGGGGGGGGGTGGGGGGGGGGGGGGGTGGGGGGGGGGGGGGGTGGGGGGGGGGGGGGGTGGGGGGGGGGGGGGGTGGGGGGGGGGGGGGGTGGGGGGGGGGGGGGGTGGGGGGGGGGGGGGGTGGGGGGGGGGGGGGGTGGGGGGGGGGGGGGGTGGGGGGGGGGGGGGGTGGGGGGGGGGGGGGGTGGGGGGGGGGGGGGGTGGGGGGGGGGGGGGGTGGGGGGGGGGGGGGGTGGGGGGGGGGGGGGGTGGGGGGGGGGGGGGGTGGGGGGGGGGGGGGGTGGGGGGGGGGGGGGGTGGGGGGGGGGGGGGGTGGGGGGGGGGGGGGGTGGGGGGGGGGGGGGGTGGGGGGGGGGGGGGGTGGGGGGGGGGGGGGGTGGGGGGGGGGGGGGGTGGGGGGGGGGGGGGGTGGGGGGGGGGGGGGGTGGGGGGGGGGGGGGGTGGGGGGGGGGGGGGGTGGGGGGGGGGGGGGGTGGGGGGGGGGGGGGGTGGGGGGGGGGGGGGGTGGGGGGGGGGGGGGGTGGGGGGGGGGGGGGGTGGGGGGGGGGGGGGGTGGGGGGGGGGGGGGGTGGGGGGGGGGGGGGGTGGGGGGGGGGGGGGGTGGGGGGGGGGGGGGGTGGGGGGGGGGGGGGGTGGGGGGGGGGGGGGGTGGGGGGGGGGGGGGGTGGGGGGGGGGGGGGGTGGGGGGGGGGGGGGGTGGGGGGGGGGGGGGGTGGGGGGGGGGGGGGGTGGGGGGGGGGGGGGGTGGGGGGGGGGGGGGGTGGGGGGGGGGGGGGGTGGGGGGGGGGGGGGGTGGGGGGGGGGGGGGGTGGGGGGGGGGGGGGGTGGGGGGGGGGGGGGGTGGGGGGGGGGGGGGGTGGGGGGGGGGGGGGGTGGGGGGGGGGGGGGGTGGGGGGGGGGGGGGGTGGGGGGGGGGGGGGGTGGGGGGGGGGGGGGGTGGGGGGGGGGGGGGGTGGGGGGGGGGGGGGGTGGGGGGGGGGGGGGGTGGGGGGGGGGGGGGGTGGGGGGGGGGGGGGGTGGGGGGGGGGGGGGGTGGGGGGGGGGGGGGGTGGGGGGGGGGGGGGGTGGGGGGGGGGGGGGGTGGGGGGGGGGGGGGGTGGGGGGGGGGGGGGGTGGGGGGGGGGGGGGGTGGGGGGGGGGGGGGGTGGGGGGGGGGGGGGGTGGGGGGGGGGGGGGGTGGGGGGGGGGGGGGGTGGGGGGGGGGGGGGGTGGGGGGGGGGGGGGGTGGGGGGGGGGGGGGGTGGGGGGGGGGGGGGGTGGGGGGGGGGGGGGGTGGGGGGGGGGGGGGGTGGGGGGGGGGGGGGGTGGGGGGGGGGGGGGGTGGGGGGGGGGGGGGGTGGGGGGGGGGGGGGGTGGGGGGGGGGGGGGGTGGGGGGGGGGGGGGGTGGGGGGGGGGGGGGGTGGGGGGGGGGGGGGGTGGGGGGGGGGGGGGGTGGGGGGGGGGGGGGGTGGGGGGGGGGGGGGGTGGGGGGGGGGGGGGGTGGGGGGGGGGGGGGGTGGGGGGGGGGGGGGGTGGGGGGGGGGGGGGGTGGGGGGGGGGGGGGGTGGGGGGGGGGGGGGGTGGGGGGGGGGGGGGGTGGGGGGGGGGGGGGGTGGGGGGGGGGGGGGGTGGGGGGGGGGGGGGGTGGGGGGGGGGGGGGGTGGGGGGGGGGGGGGGTGGGGGGGGGGGGGGGTGGGGGGGGGGGGGGGTGGGGGGGGGGGGGGGTGGGGGGGGGGGGGGGTGGGGGGGGGGGGGGGTGGGGGGGGGGGGGGGTGGGGGGGGGGGGGGGTGGGGGGGGGGGGGGGTGGGGGGGGGGGGGGGTGGGGGGGGGGGGGGGTGGGGGGGGGGGGGGGTGGGGGGGGGGGGGGGTGGGGGGGGGGGGGGGTGGGGGGGGGGGGGGGTGGGGGGGGGGGGGGGTGGGGGGGGGGGGGGGTGGGGGGGGGGGGGGGTGGGGGGGGGGGGGGGTGGGGGGGGGGGGGGGTGGGGGGGGGGGGGGGTGGGGGGGGGGGGGGGTGGGGGGGGGGGGGGGTGGGGGGGGGGGGGGGTGGGGGGGGGGGGGGGTGGGGGGGGGGGGGGGTGGGGGGGGGGGGGGGTGGGGGGGGGGGGGGGTGGGGGGGGGGGGGGGTGGGGGGGGGGGGGGGTGGGGGGGGGGGGGGGTGGGGGGGGGGGGGGGTGGGGGGGGGGGGGGGTGGGGGGGGGGGGGGGTGGGGGGGGGGGGGGGTGGGGGGGGGGGGGGGTGGGGGGGGGGGGGGGTGGGGGGGGGGGGGGGTGGGGGGGGGGGGGGGTGGGGGGGGGGGGGGGTGGGGGGGGGGGGGGGTGGGGGGGGGGGGGGGTGGGGGGGGGGGGGGGTGGGGGGGGGGGGGGGTGGGGGGGGGGGGGGGTGGGGGGGGGGGGGGGTGGGGGGGGGGGGGGGTGGGGGGGGGGGGGGGTGGGGGGGGGGGGGGGTGGGGGGGGGGGGGGGTGGGGGGGGGGGGGGGTGGGGGGGGGGGGGGGTGGGGGGGGGGGGGGGTGGGGGGGGGGGGGGGTGGGGGGGGGGGGGGGTGGGGGGGGGGGGGGGTGGGGGGGGGGGGGGGTGGGGGGGGGGGGGGGTGGGGGGGGGGGGGGGTGGGGGGGGGGGGGGGTGGGGGGGGGGGGGGGTGGGGGGGGGGGGGGGTGGGGGGGGGGGGGGGTGGGGGGGGGGGGGGGTGGGGGGGGGGGGGGGTGGGGGGGGGGGGGGGTGGGGGGGGGGGGGGGTGGGGGGGGGGGGGGGTGGGGGGGGGGGGGGGTGGGGGGGGGGGGGGGTGGGGGGGGGGGGGGGTGGGGGGGGGGGGGGGTGGGGGGGGGGGGGGGTGGGGGGGGGGGGGGGTGGGGGGGGGGGGGGGTGGGGGGGGGGGGGGGTGGGGGGGGGGGGGGGTGGGGGGGGGGGGGGGTGGGGGGGGGGGGGGGTGGGGGGGGGGGGGGGTGGGGGGGGGGGGGGGTGGGGGGGGGGGGGGGTGGGGGGGGGGGGGGGTGGGGGGGGGGGGGGGTGGGGGGGGGGGGGGGTGGGGGGGGGGGGGGGTGGGGGGGGGGGGGGGTGGGGGGGGGGGGGGGTGGGGGGGGGGGGGGGTGGGGGGGGGGGGGGGTGGGGGGGGGGGGGGGTGGGGGGGGGGGGGGGTGGGGGGGGGGGGGGGTGGGGGGGGGGGGGGGTGGGGGGGGGGGGGGGTGGGGGGGGGGGGGGGTGGGGGGGGGGGGGGGTGGGGGGGGGGGGGGGTGGGGGGGGGGGGGGGTGGGGGGGGGGGGGGGTGGGGGGGGGGGGGGGTGGGGGGGGGGGGGGGTGGGGGGGGGGGGGGGTGGGGGGGGGGGGGGGTGGGGGGGGGGGGGGGTGGGGGGGGGGGGGGGTGGGGGGGGGGGGGGGTGGGGGGGGGGGGGGGTGGGGGGGGGGGGGGGTGGGGGGGGGGGGGGGTGGGGGGGGGGGGGGGTGGGGGGGGGGGGGGGTGGGGGGGGGGGGGGGTGGGGGGGGGGGGGGGTGGGGGGGGGGGGGGGTGGGGGGGGGGGGGGGTGGGGGGGGGGGGGGGTGGGGGGGGGGGGGGGTGGGGGGGGGGGGGGGTGGGGGGGGGGGGGGGTGGGGGGGGGGGGGGGTGGGGGGGGGGGGGGGTGGGGGGGGGGGGGGGTGGGGGGGGGGGGGGGTGGGGGGGGGGGGGGGTGGGGGGGGGGGGGGGTGGGGGGGGGGGGGGGTGGGGGGGGGGGGGGGTGGGGGGGGGGGGGGGTGGGGGGGGGGGGGGGTGGGGGGGGGGGGGGGTGGGGGGGGGGGGGGGTGGGGGGGGGGGGGGGTGGGGGGGGGGGGGGGTGGGGGGGGGGGGGGGTGGGGGGGGGGGGGGGTGGGGGGGGGGGGGGGTGGGGGGGGGGGGGGGTGGGGGGGGGGGGGGGTGGGGGGGGGGGGGGGTGGGGGGGGGGGGGGGTGGGGGGGGGGGGGGGTGGGGGGGGGGGGGGGTGGGGGGGGGGGGGGGTGGGGGGGGGGGGGGGTGGGGGGGGGGGGGGGTGGGGGGGGGGGGGGGTGGGGGGGGGGGGGGGTGGGGGGGGGGGGGGGTGGGGGGGGGGGGGGGTGGGGGGGGGGGGGGGTGGGGGGGGGGGGGGGTGGGGGGGGGGGGGGGTGGGGGGGGGGGGGGGTGGGGGGGGGGGGGGGTGGGGGGGGGGGGGGGTGGGGGGGGGGGGGGGTGGGGGGGGGGGGGGGTGGGGGGGGGGGGGGGTGGGGGGGGGGGGGGGTGGGGGGGGGGGGGGGTGGGGGGGGGGGGGGGTGGGGGGGGGGGGGGGTGGGGGGGGGGGGGGGTGGGGGGGGGGGGGGGTGGGGGGGGGGGGGGGTGGGGGGGGGGGGGGGTGGGGGGGGGGGGGGGTGGGGGGGGGGGGGGGTGGGGGGGGGGGGGGGTGGGGGGGGGGGGGGGTGGGGGGGGGGGGGGGTGGGGGGGGGGGGGGGTGGGGGGGGGGGGGGGTGGGGGGGGGGGGGGGTGGGGGGGGGGGGGGGTGGGGGGGGGGGGGGGTGGGGGGGGGGGGGGGTGGGGGGGGGGGGGGGTGGGGGGGGGGGGGGGTGGGGGGGGGGGGGGGTGGGGGGGGGGGGGGGTGGGGGGGGGGGGGGGTGGGGGGGGGGGGGGGTGGGGGGGGGGGGGGGTGGGGGGGGGGGGGGGTGGGGGGGGGGGGGGGTGGGGGGGGGGGGGGGTGGGGGGGGGGGGGGGTGGGGGGGGGGGGGGGTGGGGGGGGGGGGGGGTGGGGGGGGGGGGGGGTGGGGGGGGGGGGGGGTGGGGGGGGGGGGGGGTGGGGGGGGGGGGGGGTGGGGGGGGGGGGGGGTGGGGGGGGGGGGGGGTGGGGGGGGGGGGGGGTGGGGGGGGGGGGGGGTGGGGGGGGGGGGGGGTGGGGGGGGGGGGGGGTGGGGGGGGGGGGGGGTGGGGGGGGGGGGGGGTGGGGGGGGGGGGGGGTGGGGGGGGGGGGGGGTGGGGGGGGGGGGGGGTGGGGGGGGGGGGGGGTGGGGGGGGGGGGGGGTGGGGGGGGGGGGGGGTGGGGGGGGGGGGGGGTGGGGGGGGGGGGGGGTGGGGGGGGGGGGGGGTGGGGGGGGGGGGGGGTGGGGGGGGGGGGGGGTGGGGGGGGGGGGGGGTGGGGGGGGGGGGGGGTGGGGGGGGGGGGGGGTGGGGGGGGGGGGGGGTGGGGGGGGGGGGGGGTGGGGGGGGGGGGGGGTGGGGGGGGGGGGGGGTGGGGGGGGGGGGGGGTGGGGGGGGGGGGGGGTGGGGGGGGGGGGGGGTGGGGGGGGGGGGGGGTGGGGGGGGGGGGGGGTGGGGGGGGGGGGGGGTGGGGGGGGGGGGGGGTGGGGGGGGGGGGGGGTGGGGGGGGGGGGGGGTGGGGGGGGGGGGGGGTGGGGGGGGGGGGGGGTGGGGGGGGGGGGGGGTGGGGGGGGGGGGGGGTGGGGGGGGGGGGGGGTGGGGGGGGGGGGGGGTGGGGGGGGGGGGGGGTGGGGGGGGGGGGGGGTGGGGGGGGGGGGGGGTGGGGGGGGGGGGGGGTGGGGGGGGGGGGGGGTGGGGGGGGGGGGGGGTGGGGGGGGGGGGGGGTGGGGGGGGGGGGGGGTGGGGGGGGGGGGGGGTGGGGGGGGGGGGGGGTGGGGGGGGGGGGGGGTGGGGGGGGGGGGGGGTGGGGGGGGGGGGGGGTGGGGGGGGGGGGGGGTGGGGGGGGGGGGGGGTGGGGGGGGGGGGGGGTGGGGGGGGGGGGGGGTGGGGGGGGGGGGGGGTGGGGGGGGGGGGGGGTGGGGGGGGGGGGGGGTGGGGGGGGGGGGGGGTGGGGGGGGGGGGGGGTGGGGGGGGGGGGGGGTGGGGGGGGGGGGGGGTGGGGGGGGGGGGGGGTGGGGGGGGGGGGGGGTGGGGGGGGGGGGGGGTGGGGGGGGGGGGGGGTGGGGGGGGGGGGGGGTGGGGGGGGGGGGGGGTGGGGGGGGGGGGGGGTGGGGGGGGGGGGGGGTGGGGGGGGGGGGGGGTGGGGGGGGGGGGGGGTGGGGGGGGGGGGGGGTGGGGGGGGGGGGGGGTGGGGGGGGGGGGGGGTGGGGGGGGGGGGGGGTGGGGGGGGGGGGGGGTGGGGGGGGGGGGGGGTGGGGGGGGGGGGGGGTGGGGGGGGGGGGGGGTGGGGGGGGGGGGGGGTGGGGGGGGGGGGGGGTGGGGGGGGGGGGGGGTGGGGGGGGGGGGGGGTGGGGGGGGGGGGGGGTGGGGGGGGGGGGGGGTGGGGGGGGGGGGGGGTGGGGGGGGGGGGGGGTGGGGGGGGGGGGGGGTGGGGGGGGGGGGGGGTGGGGGGGGGGGGGGGTGGGGGGGGGGGGGGGTGGGGGGGGGGGGGGGTGGGGGGGGGGGGGGGTGGGGGGGGGGGGGGGTGGGGGGGGGGGGGGGTGGGGGGGGGGGGGGGTGGGGGGGGGGGGGGGTGGGGGGGGGGGGGGGTGGGGGGGGGGGGGGGTGGGGGGGGGGGGGGGTGGGGGGGGGGGGGGGTGGGGGGGGGGGGGGGTGGGGGGGGGGGGGGGTGGGGGGGGGGGGGGGTGGGGGGGGGGGGGGGTGGGGGGGGGGGGGGGTGGGGGGGGGGGGGGGTGGGGGGGGGGGGGGGTGGGGGGGGGGGGGGGTGGGGGGGGGGGGGGGTGGGGGGGGGGGGGGGTGGGGGGGGGGGGGGGTGGGGGGGGGGGGGGGTGGGGGGGGGGGGGGGTGGGGGGGGGGGGGGGTGGGGGGGGGGGGGGGTGGGGGGGGGGGGGGGTGGGGGGGGGGGGGGGTGGGGGGGGGGGGGGGTGGGGGGGGGGGGGGGTGGGGGGGGGGGGGGGTGGGGGGGGGGGGGGGTGGGGGGGGGGGGGGGTGGGGGGGGGGGGGGGTGGGGGGGGGGGGGGGTGGGGGGGGGGGGGGGTGGGGGGGGGGGGGGGTGGGGGGGGGGGGGGGTGGGGGGGGGGGGGGGTGGGGGGGGGGGGGGGTGGGGGGGGGGGGGGGTGGGGGGGGGGGGGGGTGGGGGGGGGGGGGGGTGGGGGGGGGGGGGGGTGGGGGGGGGGGGGGGTGGGGGGGGGGGGGGGTGGGGGGGGGGGGGGGTGGGGGGGGGGGGGGGTGGGGGGGGGGGGGGGTGGGGGGGGGGGGGGGTGGGGGGGGGGGGGGGTGGGGGGGGGGGGGGGTGGGGGGGGGGGGGGGTGGGGGGGGGGGGGGGTGGGGGGGGGGGGGGGTGGGGGGGGGGGGGGGTGGGGGGGGGGGGGGGTGGGGGGGGGGGGGGGTGGGGGGGGGGGGGGGTGGGGGGGGGGGGGGGTGGGGGGGGGGGGGGGTGGGGGGGGGGGGGGGTGGGGGGGGGGGGGGGTGGGGGGGGGGGGGGGTGGGGGGGGGGGGGGGTGGGGGGGGGGGGGGGTGGGGGGGGGGGGGGGTGGGGGGGGGGGGGGGTGGGGGGGGGGGGGGGTGGGGGGGGGGGGGGGTGGGGGGGGGGGGGGGTGGGGGGGGGGGGGGGTGGGGGGGGGGGGGGGTGGGGGGGGGGGGGGGTGGGGGGGGGGGGGGGTGGGGGGGGGGGGGGGTGGGGGGGGGGGGGGGTGGGGGGGGGGGGGGGTGGGGGGGGGGGGGGGTGGGGGGGGGGGGGGGTGGGGGGGGGGGGGGGTGGGGGGGGGGGGGGGTGGGGGGGGGGGGGGGTGGGGGGGGGGGGGGGTGGGGGGGGGGGGGGGTGGGGGGGGGGGGGGGTGGGGGGGGGGGGGGGTGGGGGGGGGGGGGGGTGGGGGGGGGGGGGGGTGGGGGGGGGGGGGGGTGGGGGGGGGGGGGGGTGGGGGGGGGGGGGGGTGGGGGGGGGGGGGGGTGGGGGGGGGGGGGGGTGGGGGGGGGGGGGGGTGGGGGGGGGGGGGGGTGGGGGGGGGGGGGGGTGGGGGGGGGGGGGGGTGGGGGGGGGGGGGGGTGGGGGGGGGGGGGGGTGGGGGGGGGGGGGGGTGGGGGGGGGGGGGGGTGGGGGGGGGGGGGGGTGGGGGGGGGGGGGGGTGGGGGGGGGGGGGGGTGGGGGGGGGGGGGGGTGGGGGGGGGGGGGGGTGGGGGGGGGGGGGGGTGGGGGGGGGGGGGGGTGGGGGGGGGGGGGGGTGGGGGGGGGGGGGGGTGGGGGGGGGGGGGGGTGGGGGGGGGGGGGGGTGGGGGGGGGGGGGGGTGGGGGGGGGGGGGGGTGGGGGGGGGGGGGGGTGGGGGGGGGGGGGGGTGGGGGGGGGGGGGGGTGGGGGGGGGGGGGGGTGGGGGGGGGGGGGGGTGGGGGGGGGGGGGGGTGGGGGGGGGGGGGGGTGGGGGGGGGGGGGGGTGGGGGGGGGGGGGGGTGGGGGGGGGGGGGGGTGGGGGGGGGGGGGGGTGGGGGGGGGGGGGGGTGGGGGGGGGGGGGGGTGGGGGGGGGGGGGGGTGGGGGGGGGGGGGGGTGGGGGGGGGGGGGGGTGGGGGGGGGGGGGGGTGGGGGGGGGGGGGGGTGGGGGGGGGGGGGGGTGGGGGGGGGGGGGGGTGGGGGGGGGGGGGGGTGGGGGGGGGGGGGGGTGGGGGGGGGGGGGGGTGGGGGGGGGGGGGGGTGGGGGGGGGGGGGGGTGGGGGGGGGGGGGGGTGGGGGGGGGGGGGGGTGGGGGGGGGGGGGGGTGGGGGGGGGGGGGGGTGGGGGGGGGGGGGGGTGGGGGGGGGGGGGGGTGGGGGGGGGGGGGGGTGGGGGGGGGGGGGGGTGGGGGGGGGGGGGGGTGGGGGGGGGGGGGGGTGGGGGGGGGGGGGGGTGGGGGGGGGGGGGGGTGGGGGGGGGGGGGGGTGGGGGGGGGGGGGGGTGGGGGGGGGGGGGGGTGGGGGGGGGGGGGGGTGGGGGGGGGGGGGGGTGGGGGGGGGGGGGGGTGGGGGGGGGGGGGGGTGGGGGGGGGGGGGGGTGGGGGGGGGGGGGGGTGGGGGGGGGGGGGGGTGGGGGGGGGGGGGGGTGGGGGGGGGGGGGGGTGGGGGGGGGGGGGGGTGGGGGGGGGGGGGGGTGGGGGGGGGGGGGGGTGGGGGGGGGGGGGGGTGGGGGGGGGGGGGGGTGGGGGGGGGGGGGGGTGGGGGGGGGGGGGGGTGGGGGGGGGGGGGGGTGGGGGGGGGGGGGGGTGGGGGGGGGGGGGGGTGGGGGGGGGGGGGGGTGGGGGGGGGGGGGGGTGGGGGGGGGGGGGGGTGGGGGGGGGGGGGGGTGGGGGGGGGGGGGGGT